>NC_056591.1:16430463-16731296 GCF_018340385.1 Cyprinus carpio | reverse complement strand
GTCGTGGAGAATTGATCGAGTAACCAGTAGGCGGCGTCAAATCTCACATGGCGCTGATCACAGTCTGTACTGTGGAGTAAGCGTGGTACAGCTGTGATTGTTGTCATGAAGTCTAAAGAGTTTAAAACAGGTCAGAATCCACATATCAAGCCTACATTGTTAATAAATAAACAAAAAGTTTCACACATTGTACTTAAAACAATGAACACTACATGAGATGATAAATATAGATCAAAGCACCGAACAGGACGACGCCAAATAGGCTAGTGTGCGCAGGCAGGTAATCGGATTACACCTCCGACAAACCACACAAGAGCTCATCATGCACTGTACCACTGAACAATAAATGCTTCACTTTACATCTTGTTCTTACTCTCGTTCACGATGCCGCTCTTTATTAATCGAGATCAGATTTTTGCTCATCAAGTCCATCTTCTAGAGCACAAACTACGGGTGAGTTTCCTCTTATATTACCTGTATGTCAATGAACAGGTGGGCTGGTAAATAATGTGTTTGTGTTGCTTTGATTGCGTTTGATTTTCAGATATTTATACTGTTGTTATTATTTATGTTGCTATATTATTATTAGTTTTTGCCAAGGATAATTTTAGAAATGCTTATATCTGGTACTTAATATATAATATATCAGTTAGTTACAATACCACTATATGACATCTATTTTGTTTTTGTGTGAAGCCACCCACAAAAAGTAGCCTAGCATGTTATTATGCAGTAGAGATGTACCATGGTAATATGGTATTCTTTAAAGTGCATTACAATTCTATGCAAAAAGCATGGTATATGTTTTGACGTTTTGCAAAGTTTGCTGCTTAAGCTGTTGTGGTGCTCATTCACATTGTTTCTAGATTATTGTGTAGATGATCAAATGCATTTAAAAAAAATTCTAAAAGCTTCATTGGCCAAAAAAAAAAAACTTTTCACAAAAAACACATTTCACTGTTTTTTTTTTTTTTTATCCTGACACAAAATGACCAGCTAACATTAATTGACTTGTCATATCAGCAGCACGTGAAAGTGTGAATGATTACTAAAATCACTATCATACTAAATAGATTGTAAGAGCAAACTGATGGAGGGAAGAAGCGCTTCCAATCATTGTGTTCTTGTTAGCAATGGTTACCTCCAAAGAAACACATGCAGCCATCATCGCTTTCCATCAAAATGGCCTCACATGCAAGGAAATTGCTACAAAGAATATTGGACCTGAAAGAACCATTTATCAGATTATCAAGGACTTCAAGGAGAGAGGTTCGACTGCAGCGAAGAAGTCTTCAGGATGTCCCAGAGTGTCCAGCAAATGCCAGGACCATCTCCTCCTGAGGAGACAGCTACAGAATCGTGTCTCCAGCAGTGCAGAGCTTGCTCAGGAATGGCAGCAGGTTGGTGTGAGAGCATCTGCACGCACAGTGAGGCCAAGACTTTTGTACAGCGGCCTGGTGATAAGAAGGGCAGCAAAGAAGTGGGGTTGCTTTTTAAGCAAAGGAGTGGGCTCTCAAATAATTCTGCCCAAAAACACTGCCATGAATAAAGAATGGTATCAAAATGTTCTGCAAGAGTGACTTCTTTCAATGATCCATGAGCAATTTGGTGATGATCTGTGCATTTTCCAGCATGATGGAGCACCATGTCACAAATAAAGAGTGATAAAGTACTGGCTCGAAGATCATTACTTTAAAATTTGGATCCGTGGCCAGGCAACTTCCCAGATCTCAATCCTGTAGAGAACCTGTGGTCAGTCCTCAAAAGGTGAGTGGACAAGCAGAAGCCCACAAATTGTGATCAACTCCGGGAAATTAATAAGGCAAGAATGGATCGCCATAAGTCAGTATTTGGCCCAGAACCTAATATCCAGCATGAGGTTGCAGAGGTTATGAAGAACAAGGGTCAGCACTGTAAATATTGACTCATTATATTTTTTGCCAATAAAAGCCTTTAAAGCTTATGATATGCTTATAATTTTTTTTTTTTCATTATCCCCTTTCACTTTTTTTATCACAACATAGAAACATGGAAAAATAATCTACAAATACTAAAGCAGGCAACTTTGCAAAACACAAAATTTGTGTCACTGTCAAAACTTTTGGCCAAGACTGTATAGGATAATCATTTAGTACCTGGTCTATAGGACTATATATGAAGTTACTATAGTATTATCATCTCATACCATCAATGTACCATGGTACAGCCGCCATACTTGTTTGTGTTTATGTATGGGATGGCTATGTGTCTCAAAACCTAGAGATGCTGACCCAGGATAGAATGATGTATATTAATTGGCGGATGTATTGTCTAGGTAGGCAAGATTTAAGACACAGCCACACAGCTGTGTCAGGTAAGTTTTGTATATGTCCGGTGATCAGCTGAATTTTGTAGTTTATATTATTTGTATCGTTTTTATTTTAAAAATACTTTGTACTATTGCGTCTGTTCTGTATATATTCTTAAATGTAATGATAAAGCCCTCTCCTTCTTTCTCCAGAGGTGTAAAGTATTTGAGTAAATGCAATTAATTACTGTACTTAGTATCATTTTGGATACTGCTGTAAATGAGTATCAAAGATATTAGGAACTTTTTTCTCTCCTTCACTACATTTTTTAGTTTTATTTAATTAATTAATTAATTTAGCAATTTTGAGGTTTGATTTTTTAAAAAATAAACGTGATTGCTCTCCTCACAAATCACCTCTTTCTTGTTTTTCACAGGGAAGTCTCTTTCACTAGTGCATCTTTAAGCCTATATTTAATATAAGTAAAATACTTAAATACTGTTAAAATCAGATACTCTGAGACTTTTACTCAAGTTGTTTTGGAATTGGTGGGTTGTAACTTGTAATGAAGTAATATTCACTGTAAGGTATGTGCACTTTTGGTTTTCAGGTACTCTTTACACTTCTGTCTTTCTCCTTTTAGAGTAAAGAGGAGCGTATTTTGGAGTTGGAAACAGAGAATGCTCTCCTTCATTTGAGACTCGCTGAGGTATGGATCAAGCAAATTCAGTGTAAAAACCATCTAACACCACTAACGGGGGTCGACTCTCTGCTGCAGTTAAAAGTTTGACCTGCCAGATGGTTTCACTGCGAGATAAGTGGCTTGCAGACAGGCGACAGGTGCTCGCCAGTCTCACCTAATTTACTCACATGCTTAATATCTGGGTATGAAGAACAGACCATAGATATACCTTTGGTTGGAGATCCACAAAAAAAAAATTACCAAAAAGAATACTTTTTTTTTTTTTGTATTATGATAATATTATGGTAATATTTGAAGTAGCTTTGAGTGCAATCTAAATACCGTGGTATATAAATTTGATAATTATTTTGTATCATGGGAAAAGATAGACAATGATAGTTACAAAATATTTCTATTTATAATAAATGCTGTTCTTTTGAACTTTATATTCATCAAAGACACCTGAGAAATATTATGAAGGACAACTGTCCTTTCAAAAAAGTTATTTTTAGTTGTAAAATAATTTGTACAATTAAATTGTAAATAAAATAAATAAAAACATCTTACAGACTCCAGACTTTTGAATGGTAGTGTATCAAAATACCATACTTATCATCTCTGCAATGTTTTTTGTAAGGTGAAAAACTATGTAAATCCACTGATCAGTTTGTATGTGTTCCCCATTGACCTTTCCTTAACCTTTTCAAGTGTTTGGGTAAACTCCGCCGTGAGAGAGAGGAAGAAATCCATGTCCAGAGACAGAAACATCAGCAGCAGAGGAAAGTGCAGAAGTCCACACATGCAGCTCTCTCCAAACTTCTGTCTGAAGTTCAGGTGATGGCAAAACACTGCTTTGAAACAAGTCCTACACTTCAAACCCAGCATCATCATGTGATCTGTGTTGCTCTCAGATGCTGAAACAGGACTTGAGGGATGTTTTTACCATCTACGTGGGATTTGCTAAAGAGCTGGAGGAACAAAGCAAGCAGCTGTTTGAATGTGTGGACACTGCCAGAAATGCTATTCAGGATTTCCAAAGTGATGACCTTCAGAGTGAGTGTGAATTTACATACCACCATATCAGTTCATCTGTATTATCTATGGATATTTGTACCTCAAAATACACTTAATGGGTCTCATTCACAAATTACGTGCACATATAATTATATTCATTCGGCAAGGGGACATGACTGCCTGGATTATGAACCTCAACTCTTAACCTCCATCTCCTCTTCTATTTAATCTACTGCTCTCATTCCCTTCGTTCTTCACCATCTGTCTCTTCCTTCATCTGTCTCCTTCTCTACCACGTAAACCCGTCGTGTTGTGACAGTACGTATGTGGTGCTGTGTTGAGAGATTATCCACAGTTCCCCTCCCCCAGCCTCTCCTCCAGGAAAAGCTGCTGTCAGCAGGGACAGAAAGGTTATGTGTCCTGTGCGTCACCTGCTGCACACCATGGTGACAAGCCTCCCATAGGGCCTGTGGATCTTTATTGTCATTTATATAGTCCAAGTCTCAAAGTGCAATTGAAAAAAATGTTACTGACAAAAAGCATTTAAGCATACATTGTACTGTGTACTGTAGCTATTGGACTGTTATTTTAAAAAAATAAGCAATTTACACTGTTGCATATTGTAAAATGTGGCTTGTCTTATTTCTGTGCTGTCAAGTATTTTCTCATTAAGTTTCTTCTTCGGCCCTGGACAAAACAGTTCCTACTACATTACTAATGTATATAAACACTACACTTGTTTCTATAGATGAGTCATTAAACTGACTCCAGTGTCCCACGGATTAGTGGTTTCTGTATGTAACCTTAGTGTCTAATTGGTCCTGCACTGATTTGCGGATTCATATTTTACTGTATACAAGTAGATAGTTGTGAATTTTTTTTTTTTTTTTGCCTTTCTGCAGAGCTCCGGGTTCAGGTGACTGTACTTGAGCGCTCTTTACAGGAAGAGAAGGAGAGGTGCAAAGAGGAGCGGGTCAGGAGGAGGCTGCTCCACAACACCCTGGTTGTACGTACAGTACTTGGTTTTCTTATTTAACCCACTGTTCCTAATATATTTACAGGGTACCTTTGCAATTTATTTAAAGTCAAGATGTAGGGGGTACACTGAATATCATATTATTTTATCACCTGCTGTGTTGGCTAATGTTCTTGACATTATATTTGAAATATTTCAATATTTCAGTTATGGATATTTAAAGTATTTCAGACCAATTTCTACCGGACTTATCCTTAAAAATGACTGTGTAAGCAGTCAGGATGATTTAGTTAAACTGAACCCCACACACATTTCTCTCTGTAGGAATTGAGGGGGAATATCAGAGTTCACTGCAGGGTGCGTCCAATTCTGCACTTTGATCACATCCCAGGATCACCCACAACCAATGGGTAATGCAATCTATAAACATATTTAACGAATAGTAGTAGATTAATGCATTCGATTTAAATTAAAATTTTAATTCATACAGCAACCACTTGTTTTGGATATGTGGTACTGTATATCTTGTAGGTGTACTAAATCTCCTTTTCCTTTTTAAGATCTTCATCATGTGAAGCAGTAGTGCAGGCCATCAATGATGTGAGTGAACTGATTATTGATCAATAAAATTGTAATTGCCTAGTATTACACCCTATACCCTCAATTAATCATCTCTGACCACCCTTGTTTTACAGGACTCTGTTCTTGTGAACTGTGCCAAAACCTCAAGTCCTGTAATGAACAAAATATTTGAGTTTGAGAGGTATTTGGACACTGCATAAAATGTGTAAATTTAAAATGGGAGATTTGGTGGTAGATGATATAGTGTGTGTCCGTAATTTGTTTGAATTGCAGAGTATATGGTCCAGAAGACAGTCAAGAGACTGTGTTTGAGGAGGTGAAACCCCTTCTAACGTCTCTTCTTGATGGGTGAGTATCCTATTTAATACAACCAAGTTTTACTGTTCACTTAGGGAAGATACTGTGGTAAAATGTCTAAATAGGCTTCTATATAATTTCTCTACTTCATTTCAGGTATAATGTATGTATAATGGCATATGGCCAAACAGGCAGCGGAAAGACACATACAATGATTGGCTCCCAGTCTGAGGATCCCACAGCTGCAGTGCAGGACACTCAACAGGGCATCATTCCAAAAGCAGCCAATGAGCTATTCAAGTAAGCCTCGGCTCACATCCTTCTCAAAGTACACTTAAAATCACTACACATTTCTCTCATCTACAATATTACAATATACAGTCTGTCTGCATTGATAAATGTCAGGCTGATCTCTGAGAAGCCAGCAGACAGTCATACGGTGGAGATGTCAGTGGTGGAGGTCTATAATAATGAAGTTCTGGACCTGCTGGCCAAAGATGAAGGTGGAGCGACAGTTGGGGTGAAGAGAGAGGTCATCACAACCAGCACAGGCACCAGTGAGGTGCCCTGCCTAACATATGAGTGAGTCACAGCAGTCAGCATGAAGATACAAAATATCACACATTTTGATCTGTGCAGTTTGTGGTCATTTTAATAAATAATATTTGATGTTTAGGACATTTTGCTTCCTTTTGTGCAATATATTAAATACTTTTGGTACTGTTTAGATATTTTAGTCGTGTTAATGCATGTATGGGTTGCATTTAAGTTTACAGTCAGCATTTATTTTTTGTTTGACCTTCTTCATTGTACTTTGAGCTTTTGCTGCATGCTCACATGACTGTCACAGGTTTGCATGTGTTTGACTTTTGTGTGTGTGTGTATCAGGTTGGTGCGGAGCTCTGCAGAAATGATGCAACTGATCAATTCTGTGTTAAAACTAAGATCTCACTGTCCCACCCTGGTGCACATGGACTCCTCCAGATCTCATTTCATCGTCACCCTTACGGTCACCTCCAAAAGCCCAGATGCACTGGCTGTAGGTATGATATACAGTGTTTCTTCAAGAGTGCCAGTCCCCAAATCACACATTTTGAAGCCATGTTCCCTTAAGCCATACGCCACTTTCTGCAGCACACACGGTTATGGCTGTTAAGTGAGACCAAGCGTATTATCTAAAGACGCACACACAAACAGTCATTCAAACAGCTCCATTTTCTCACACACTCACTGGATTAGTTATCTTCACGTACACACACACTCTCAAGCACTTTCTTGCTGCTTTAAAAAGAGAGCCCAATGCTCACTCCAAGGTAGCACTGAAAGACCTTATAAAGATTGTCATTGAATTCAAGTGTGTAGCATCAGAGGCATATGGGCAGGAGACGTCCAATTTTATGAAATGAATGGAATGGGTCAAATCATAATGCTCAAAAAAAAAAAGAAATAAACAAAAAGGGACTTTGTTACCATAACACTTGGAAGAAAATGTATTCATACTTTAAGGACTCAGAAAGTGTTATCTACGTGTGTTGCAGCTCGTCGTCTGCAGAAAGCCAGACAGGACATCCAGCGGGTGTCTCAGAAGGAGTGGTGGAGTCCACGCTGTCGCAGGGCTGCCTCTTCACGCTCGTCTAGCCTTTCCTCCTCACCGTGTCACTCCCCCTGCCACTCACCATGCCCCTCCCCCCGACCCAGCATCACACAGCCCCCCCTCAAAACCAAGCTGCAGTTGGTAGACCTAGCTGGGAGTGAGTGTGTGGGTAAGCGGATTCAATGTTGTGCTCCATCTGCCAAAGACATCACGAGTAGTTACTAGTTAATCTAATAAAATAAAACACAATAACCATGTTCATACATTAGATAAGGTTTATAGAGTGTTAAATCTCAGGTCAGATTTTATTGCAGTTCTGCTAGTAAATGAAGATGTGAATAGTTTCAGCACTAGTTCTTATCTGTTTTTAGGAATGTCAGGTGTGACCGGTCCCGTTCTGTGGGAAAGCTCCTGTATAAACCGCAGCCTCTCGGCTTTGTCTGATGTTCTGGGAGCTCTAGCCGAAAGACGACCTCACGTACCCTACCGCAACAGCAAACTAACACATCTGTTACAGGACGCCATAGGTGAGAGCAGATTTACTGTGAAACACAACTACCTTACACATGAAGACTGTAAAAACAGCACTTGTTCCCTATTCTGTCTCAAAAAAAAAAAAACTCTGTCTGTCAGTCATTTATTCTGTCTAGCTATCATTAAATCATTGTAGCTATCCAGAAAATAGTGGTAAAGACGAGCCAATTTTTTTTTTATTTGCATGTATTTTGGATGTCATTTATAACAGTACAGCTTACTTGAAGGAAAAGGAAAAAAATACAGATTTTATTATTATTTGCAATGTGATTTTAAACATTAGGTGTAATGGTTTGTGTATATTATTATTTATTTACAAAAGTTTGACTTATGTCATGTGTTCTTTTTTTGCCTGCTCAGGGATTGTAGATGAAATTTAGCTTTCTAGCTAATTTTCTGAAGCTGAATTTTCGGTAAATATGTATTGTGATAGGCACTATATAAGTAAATAATTCTGGGGCAGTCATGGACAGTCTGTTGTCCCTGTTAAATAAATCATGAACTTGAAAATGCATACTTTTTGCACTTATTGGCCTCTGAATAAAGATTTTATAATGTTTTTTCCCCCTTGTATATAATGTGTGACGTGTGTTTCCTTTGCTTTTATTTGAACCACAGTTAAAACCAGTTCAACCAGTCAGGTTTTAACATGCCACAATAAGTGTCATAGACAAGGCCTGCCTACATTCTTCCCTTCCAAGCCTCACCTGACCATCCTTTTGAAATCTTTTCTGTCCCCTTTCTGCTACAGGAGGGGATGCCAAACTTCTGATAATGCTCTGCGTATCTCCCACTCAACGCTTCCTCACCGAATCTCTTCAGACCCTGGGGTTCGGTGCCAGAGCCAGACAAGTCCAGAGAGAGCCACCACGCAGGAAAAACACAGCCCTGAAGATGAAGTGACCAACAGGGAGATCCATTTGATAGCTGCTTGTATATTTTTATTTTTATGAATTTTGGTCACAGGTTTATGGTGCTCAGGTCATATTGAAAGTTGCAGAGTTTTGTAAGAAGACTTTAGGGTTCAGTTTATGTTGATATCACAGTAGCGTATGCTAATGCTTGTTGAAGATACAATATTGTCAATTTTGGACGGGTTACACACAATCTCTTGCACATTGGGGATAGTCCTCTGAAAAAAATGTTTATAGGTTTTTGTGTCTAGTGTGAGTGGAATACTTCAGATTATGTGTGTCTGCAATTTTCCATTAGTTTGAACAAAAGTATTGTTATGTGTTGATGAAAAATGTATGGCTTTTAAGTAATAGTGTTTGCAACTTGACTCTAGTTGACCTTATATTTAGGTAACTTGACGCCTTTCTAATGTATCATTTATGAATGTCAACAATTATGAATGTTTAAAAATGCTTTAAATGTAATAAAATTTATTTCAAATCATTTGTCCCATTGTTGCCAAAGAGCAGTGATGTAAGTTTTCTTCCCCAGAATATTATTGCGCTGCTGGGTCGTGTCTTTCTTTATTTACATATTCGTCACAACCAATAAGAGCCTTCTCGTGCGTGATGTAACGTGAAAACACGGAAGTGTCAGTGTAAGCGTTACTTAAGCGGAGACTTGTTACATAGCGCCCGTAAGTGCATCTTCTTTACCTAGAAGTTACAACACACCTGTCTGACGGACGATTAAATACTGCGCTCGAGCTTCTCTTAGTTTTTAGTCACTTGCTACATTTTAGCGCTAAACGGCGGACAGGTGAGTTTATATATCACTGTAATCTAATAAGTGTGTAATATAGTGGTTTGACTTCAGCGCAATTTGGCAAAATTTGGACAGTCTTAATGTAAAGACGTGGCCCATATTCCATCCATATGCATTTAAAAAATTTTTTTATTAGAGTCCCGTATGGGGGGAAAAGCTAATTATGATGTATTTTTAAAAATGTGTATTTTCCTCAATATTGCGCGATAAAACAGCGCAGAATACTGTTTACATCATGTCGAAACTTGAACTAACAGATTTAAATTGTATTTACTTTTAATTATCATCTAGATCATGTCATATAACATTGTTAGCCTTGTCATAATCATGTTAATATGGGCAGAGAAGTATAAAATCCTATAAACGTCCCAACGTACTGGACTACTAATTACCACTCCTTGCCAACAGTATTGTTGTATGGAAAAATCAATCTGTTTTTATTTATTTATTTTTCAAGTAAAGACACACACACACACACACACACACACACACACACACACACACACACACACACACATATACATATATATATATATATATATATATATATATATATATATATATATATATATATATATATATATAAAAGACATTTTAGGTAAAAATGTGGAATCATTACAAAAATTAATCTGGTGTCAGGTGTAGAACCTCATTCTCACGTTTTGATTTTTACATTTCTAAATTGTATTTTGTATAAATAGTTTGCAACTTTATTAATCCATTTTTAATTTTCAACAGCATTACAGTCAAGATGCTTAAAGCCATCGGTCAGACTTTGTTTTCTTCTGGACTCCAGCACCCAAAGTTCACTGCTCAACAGAGTAAGGTTAGTGTGTACATGGGTGACTTTGCCAGAAACCTTTCGGACTTTACTGCAGACTTTGGATATGTTAATTTTTACTTATTAGCAAAGATAATGCTTAGTTCTTGATGTAGTCCTAGACTCATTTCTAGATTAAAGCAGACCTTGTTTATTGTTGTTTGTTGTTTAATGGCTCATATGTTTCCAGTCATATTTGATGAATAGATGCTTTTTAGGGTGAAGACTATGAGGTCCGTACTTACCACGCAACAAACTGGGTGAGCACAGCTATGACTGGCATGGAGCAGGACCCGGCCCTTAGCACTGGCTTCAGAAGACTCTTCAAATACATTCAGGGGAATAATGACAAAAGTAAGTGGTCATGTTCCTGTAGGTGACTAGAGAGCAGATTTTTTTAAATAGGAGGCATTCAAGATTAGAGCTTTCAGCCATTATTTCTGCATTTTCGGCCTGTGATTATGACATTTTTATTACACAACATGTATACAATGGAAAATAACATAAGCACATAGGTGAGAAATCACCTCATGCACAAAGCCAAAATTCAGTTATGTTGAAATGGTTTTCTGTGAGCTACATGACTGCAATAAATCACATCTCGATATGCCTTTATAATAATAAAAAGCATGTGGCAGGTTGTGTTTCCACAGAGTAATTGTGCTAATGATTCACCAGATGACATTGCATTTGCAAGATAACTTTAGCAGACATTTCAGACACTGAGATCAGTGCATGTTTCTGCTCCTTTACTTGAGTGCTTGTCCTGTACGTCATGTATCAGAGTGTAAGGTGGAGATGACGGCACCAGTGAGCTGTCTGATTGAGCCTGGTGCTGGACCCGCTTGTGAAAGCACCTTCACTGTGTCCTTCTACATCCCTGAGGAACATCAGGCTGACCCACCCAAACCCACTGATCCAGATGTTTTCATCGAGAACAGACAAGAGGTCACGCTGTTTGTGAGGTGTGTTTGTGTCAAGGGCTATACTGTAAATGAAAATGCTACACTAGCATTCAAAATTTTGAGGTCAGTTTAAAAAAACAAAAAAAACAAATTGAAGTAAGGATGTGACAGAAAAACATTTAGAATTCTGAAAATATTTATATTTTAAATAACTGCTGTTATTTTGAATTCTGAAAATCACAGTTTTCATAAAAATATTGAGCAGCACAACTTTTCAACATTGATAACAGGAAGAAATGTTTCTTGAGCCGAAAATCAGTACATTAGAATGATTTCTGAAGGATCGTGTGACACTGAAGACTGGAGTAATGCCTGCTGAAAATTCAGCTTCGTCATCATAAGAAGAAATTATATATTAAATATTTATATTTAAAAAAAGTTATTTTCAATTTTAATATTTCACAATATTACTATTTTAACTATTGTTTTATATATATATATATATATATATATATATATATATATATATCAAATAAATGCAGTCTTACTGAGCATAAGAGACTTCTTTTATAATCATTAAATGTATTCAGATTTTGTTGTCCTAGCTTCACAGTTGCTTGGCCTGTATTTCTGCAGGACCTATGGAGGCTTTGCTAACAGTGAGAGCAGCCGTGTGGAGCTTCTGAAACTGATAGAGAGCCTCAAGAGGGATGGGATGAAATTCAAGGAGGCCCCGTTCTACAGAGCGGGATATGACAGCCCCTTCAAACTGACAAACCGCAGGAACGAGGTGTGGCTGATCAAAGATGAGGAATAAAAGTCCTTAAGGATCAAATGGTCATGCCTTATGATGTGAATGAAGAGGAGGTCAATCTGTTTGTTTGAACTTAACAATAGTTATTGTGCAGATGCTTTGTTTACTATGTACCTCAAGTGCCTGAATGTTTTTATAAAAGAATTTAACACTACTAATCGTATATCTGACCAGTATATTTTACAGCAACATTAACTCTTTAGGTACCTACAGTTATCTGTGAAATCATACAAAAAGAATGTTGCAATAATTTCTAATCGGCTGTTGTTGTCACTAATAACGTCTCAAAGCACTTATGTTTGTAGAGGCACAAGTACTGCATGACTTGACTGAATCACTAACTTTAAATGTTGTGAAATATCTATGTCTTTATCTGAATAAATCTGTATTTTAAGCTGTTTATATTGCACTCGATATTGAATCTAACCATTTAAGGGAACAATGACATTGTATTAACTTGTATTTTGTCAGTTTGATCTTAAAGACACAATATGTAAGTTTTCGCCGCTAGAGGTCGAATTTTCAAAATAATAACAGAGGAGAAGCTTGATGACGCTTTGAAGGAGAGTGGAACGATGGTAGATGTATGTTAATGGATGAGGTAATTAATTATTTTTTTTTATTACCTGTACCTTCCAAAGTTTCTTCCACAGAGAAAGTGAGAAAAGAACATTAACATGGGTAATTTCGGGGGCATAGGTAGGGTAGGCTACTAATAAAACTTTTCAAAAAAATAAAATTGAAATAAAAAGCAAAACGCATAAAAGAGTAAAAACTATAACTATACTGTACTGTCTATTGTGTGTTTTTACATATTACTCACAGTGTCTGTGCACTGGAAGCTCCTGTCCCCAAGACAAATTCCTCGTGTGTGTAAGCACATTTGGCAATAAAGCGCTTTCTGATTCTGATATTAGTCTGGGTTAGCACAGCACAGGTGATTCGCTTATTTACTCTGCTGTGTGTCTGTAATCAATCAGGCAGAAGAGCAGACGATTTATCACATTACACCCAACCACGCATTGTTTTGACACTGTTGCAGTTAATGCTTAATATTGAAACTTCGTTACCTTTTCGAAATATCCATTAGGACGGGTATACACTGAGCGAATTTTTATTAGCCGGAATCTTACTCGTATTCTGACTTTTTTTATTTCGGCTTTGTCGTGCGTCTCTTGACGTGACGTGTACATGGGATAACGAGGGACGATGGATTGTCGGACATGTCAGAAATGTTAGTCGCCCTTCGTGCCGACTGTTTCCAAGTAACTTATACACTGCGCCTGCGTCTGCGTGAAAACAGAATCGAAACCATGACGACTCGTCTTACTTTTGGGAGATGAGAGGGTCTGTATTACTTACCATTAGTATTACTGTTCCGTTTTCAACTCCTCTCTCGACTTAAAGAGGCAAATCCCGCCGGTCGTTATTGAATAATTCAATAATAATAAGTTCGTTTCAGATGCCAGACGCCTCGTCTTGAATGAGGACAGACTAGACATCTGCAGTCATCCTAGTAGTCTAACCGTGTTTGTGGCAGATGTACAAACTTCTGGGTGTGCACTCCATGCTGGTAGTTAGGCTTTATGCGGACAGTGGTGTAGTCAGCCCAGGGCCCATATGCAAAAACATTTGTACGTGACCCCCCAAACGTTAATGTGGGCCCAACGCTCCTTGTTGTCGTTTCTGAGGTATATAACATTACATGACTATTCAGAAGCGTTTTTATTGACTGTATTCTTGGAAATAATATTTAATGTTTTCAAGTCTATTCATTTGTAGCGTGCCACCCACCCCATAATTGCATTAAGCATGTTTTGTTATCTTTAATATATTACAAATCATAGCCATTCTGTCAATTTTATGATGAATCACAATAAATGTGTTTTTCTGCTCTTTAATGTGGTGTGAGATCACAGTATTCACCTCAGTTCAAGCGGCATGTGAATCAATTTTCTTTTTTCTGTTTTCTACTAGTTCCAGCATGAGAACATGAATTAATATCAGAAAGATATGTAAAAAAAAAAAAAATCAGGACAACTTTAAGAATGCCTCATGTAGGCTAATCGATAAATCAGTGTTTCGAAAATGTCAATAAACTTTGAAACATTTTCATAAATCAGTTAACCGCCACAGACATTTTTTTTTTTTGAGTAGGTGGAATATTAACATTAACTTTATTCTGGGAATATATCACAACTTTAATCTCGTAATTTTGACATTTCTAAAAATATTATGACACTAAAACGCCGCCATATTTACTAAATTACTTAGCCTAATGCAAACACATTCTTAGCACAGCGGCCCAAAGTGCAAAAAGACAGAAAGAAAGAAGAAGAAGAAACCTACTCACTCGTTTTAGTTGTAATTAATTTAAATCGATCCACAATGTCCTCGGTGTTCAATTTAAGGCTTCATGTATTCTCAATGGAAAGAATGGCTACTTTTGGTAGTCTTTTGATAAAAAAAAAAAAAAAACATGCTGACAAATATGTATACATATATTTATTGTAGCCACAAATTAAGAATTCGTTCCCTCATTTTAATCAAAAGGTTCCCCTAGGCGGGCCCCCAATCAGCCCGGGCCCATAAGCACGTGCATACCCTGCATACCCAGACACTACACCCCTGCTGGCGAAAGTAAGAATTATTTTTTATTTCTTTTATTTTTATTTTTTTTGCTCTCTCTTTAATATTTTATGTAAAGTTGCATAATTTAGGTTTCAGTCAACACATTTATTCGGTGTATAAACAGAAACATGTCATGAATTTAATTTTATTTTGGTCATTTAAAATTACTAAAAGAGCCAGCAAAAGTTGGGACATAACTTCAGGTGCTAGCTAGAGAAATCCTACAAGGCCAAACACAATCTCTGCACCGTCATCAGGTTTATTTTCGAGGTAACGGTCCTTGAATATCATGTTCACAAGCTCAGCACAAAAGATGACGTGCATGTGGAGAAACAAGAGGCTTACTTCTATCTCTCTGTTGCAGCCGAATCATAAACAAGGATTCATGACCTCTGTCCTGATAGAACCCATAAAGATCAGTCTGTATACGATATTGGTCCAGGTCACTGTATCAAGCTTTAAATGATGGACAGAAAGAGGGCTTGATGACCGTGCAAAGCCTCTGGAGTTGATGTACTGCTGTGGGTGTCATGGGAGATTGTGATTTGGGCTGGCGGCTGACAGGTGGCAGTGAGTAAAAGACAGAAACAAGACACATGGGCAATTTTTAAATATCACCATGTTTTATTACAGAGACATACTCTAGAGAGTTAGCAGCTTGCTTCCTCTTTACCATCATTCTTTCTTCTGCTTTTCTGATCTGCGTTTACATCGGTAGGATGGGTGAAGGACCAAAATAGAAATTCTGTGACTGGTGAATTTGGATGTAAAGTCTCTTGACCACACATCTGTCCCATCTAATTTCACCTCATTCACCTCCATCCCATAAAGCCCACCTCCAGCTACAGTATATCAAACCACTTTCTGGCTATTTGTAAAATAAATACTCTACAAAAGGAAGCCACTCCTAGGTTTCTAAAATATACAAATTCTTTGAAAATAAGGCCAGGCGTTACTTAACATTTCTGTAGGTATATACATAAAAAACATTATAAAACTGCAAAAGAAAACGCTCGACAGGTAAACAGGAGGATTAGTAATTAAGTGGTTACTTTCGCTAGATGTTAACAGAACAGAACTCAGGCTGTTAAGAGTGTCCCATTCGACTCTTTGGTAACCAACACAATTTTAAGTAAACCAGTCATTTGTTTCAAGTAAGATGTCAGAATTAACTCTTTAAAATAACCAACACAGACACAATGCTTTTTAAATGACAAATAAAAGACGACGATGAACACAGTGCAAACCTACACACCATAAACCAAACACAAATGTTTCCACAAACAAGCCGTCATTGCTCCAATCCCTCGACTCACAATTCCTTTTCCATTCCAGACACTTTCTATGGTCTGAACAGTACGGAAAGATAGTCTCTTGTAGGAATCGGTCAGTGTACTCTTTATCTTGGTCTTTGTAGACCGGCGTACTCAAGCGGTAAGGCGCTGACAGAGCTGCCTCAGTGAAGTTTGAGATGTGACGCTCCCATGACGCAGACAAAATATCCATCAACTTGAACTACTACAGCCAAAACAAGCAGTCACATAGTAATTCCTTCATTACAACTTTCGTTAACTGCTTCACCAAAAAACACCCATGCAAATCTGTTACTGCTGAAGAATGGAAAGAATTAATTGCTAAGCTTTGGAAAGATGCATTTAGTATTGCCACTGAAAGTGGAGTTTTCTCCAAAAAAGTCAAATTGGATTAGATTGTTGTTGTTTTTTCTTTTTCTAAAGAACTACAGTTACAGCAGTATCTCATCTACTGCTTGAGCTGACTGATTGATCTACCTTAGATCCTCAAGTCGTAGCCAACGCTACAACATCAGACAGCGCTGTCTGGATTAGCGGGTGGCAAGACCTTCTAGAGTTCAGCCTTTCCTGGTCCTCTGCCCTCAGTCAATCTCTGGTGCCGAGAAGACATTCTGCCTTTGCCAAGGAGCCGTTTGGTATTCTAACTACTGCTCTGCTCACATAAAGTGCTGTTAGAGTCCTGAGAAATGGGAAGGGGCATGTTTGATGGAGGAACAGGGCATGTTTCTTCAGAGTCAGCGAATTCTCCATCCCTCTCGCAAATAACAGTCATGGGGCTGCTGAGGATCCGGCTGCGGGCGTTATACTTGCTGCTGGCGGCGGAGGGCGGCGTGCGAGATCGGCCATACTTCGGACCGATTAACGATGGGGACGTTGAGAACATTCCCTCATTGCGGACCCAGTCCTCAGGTGTCCTCTTGCTCCGGCCCGGTGAAGAGCAGGGGCTCTCACCCGTTGGAGATGCTGGATCAAATGAGGAGTCGAGAGAGTGAGCCCTCTGAAATCGTGGGTCGGTGCTGCGCAGCATCTCTGCAGCAGACATGCGGAAGCTGGTCTCAGAGCGACTGCCTTTCTTTAGCAGGAGGGCTTTGAAGGTGTCGCTGCTGGTCGCGGATTTGCGCAGGCTGCGCTGGATGGAGCCTGTTTGCCGTGGCACAGGGGAAGTTAAGCCGGGGGCTATTCCTGTAGGGGTGACTGGTGGGGATAAAGGACCTTGTGAACGGTCCTCTTCAGATTCCTTGCGCCCCAGAACCTTCCGCTTCGACCTGGAGACAAAGATGAAGTAATGTCAGATAAGTTGTTTCGTCAAAACAGAAATAAAGCAATGAAAACCAAAGGAGGGATGCACAATATCTCAGTACCAGTCAACTGCATCTGAAGATATTAGATATTTGTGTTCATTTCTTCTACTTCTACATTCAGATTACCTTTGCCATCATCTACTGCTCACTTAAGGTTATCATTTAAAAAAACTATTAGTTTAATAACACTTTTAAATGTAATTTTGTAACAGTACTATACATTATAACGCTGTGATGCCTAAATTCAGCATTTAAAACAACTGGTTTTAGTTTTTGGTGTTTTAATTTTTTTTTTTTGTTAAAATAGTGTCCAATTTTACTATTGTCTATTTATCAATTTTAAAATCGTGCATCCCTAAACCAAAGGTCCAACAAGATTTTTTCAATATTAGTTAAAGCTTATATTAGTTAGCACTAGGCAGGAGAACATCAGTTCATTTAGTTATATATAAAAAAGTTACATTTGATCTTTTTGTGTTTGAAACTATTATTTAAAGAAAATTCCATTGACAGGGCTGCCACGGCACTGTCGACACTAACGCTTAACTAAAATGCTTCACTTCAGTTAACAACTAATCTAGCTACTCCCGAAGCTGAGTGAATGGAATAAGGAGTAAATTTTTGTGATTAATTTTTTTCAGTCTTGATGAGCCTATCCCCTTCATTGATTTCTGCTCTATTTTCTCATTAAACTCAGCTAGCCCCCAGCAAACCAAAACTTCACTTCAAGATAGGAAAAGCAGGAATAACTTAATGCAGGATAAAAATAGTGGAATTGTAGGGGGGTATGTTTAATACAATTTCAGTGTTAAAAGCCAAACCAAAGAGGAATACTGCAAGCGTTGCAACTTTATGGAAGTGCACACATAATGGAAGCTTAATCAACAAAGCAAACTGGGCAAAATGCCCAGCATCATTTTAACCCAGAGTGCTGTTCATTCACCCAGCCAACCAGTAGGGGGACCTTGGGTCAATGAATGCTAGCATGTGTGCTCAGGATCACATCAAATTCATTAGCATGGCATAACTGCTGCAGATTAGGGAGCGTGGGATTATCTGTGGGATGAAGCAGAAATTCATCCCAAATCTGAGATGCTCTGGGAGATTATAGAGCTAATCCCACTAGCATCATCACGAGACGAATTGCCAACGGCTAATTACTTGCCAGACCGCACCTCATATGTTGGGGGTTGTTCATGATCAACTGGTCCTGGCTGAACAAAGAGAAGGAAAAGGAGTATAGAAAAGATCAGGAAAGACCAAAGATGAAGAGAACAACAGATATGACATCGTTGGAAAATTACAAGGGATGTGGAAGCAAGAGTTGAAACAATAATATCTAAAAAACAATACCTAAAAGTATGAGAAAAAAATCTAAATATCCTAAACAAATCCTTTAAAAAAGATAAATATCTAAAAAAAAAAAAAAAATTGCACATATATATGATTAAAACAAGATTATTTACTTGAGAAGCCAAACTGCATAAGGTGCAGAGACTATTTATTAAAGTGATATATTAAGTGATATATTAAAACATATTGTGATATTAAATTAATAATTACTATTTTAGTTTACGATTACAACTGTAATAGGATTTAGTTTTTAACCAAAATTTATGCTTATCTTGATTTAAGCATGTTTTTATATTTTGAACTAGAAAATATGAAAAATACTGAATAAATACCATTTTTTTCCCCACTGTAAAGTCCTTGAAAACAGCACGTCAAATCTTGAGATAATTGCTATATACACTGTGGTTGTAATCTATCTTTTACTCCAGTTTTATTATTTGATTCATCTAAAGCTCAGTGCTTTGAGAGTGGCATCGGGCAAACCGCAGGATTTACGGAGTACATAGCATCTGGTGCTCTGTCACACTATATCTAAACTGGTCTTCCATTTCAAGGATATCTTTTGCTCTAATATCTGTGTGAGATTGCAGCAGTCCAGAGCAGAAGGAAGAGCAAAGCCGCACACACACTGAAGCAGAGGAAACCAAATCCTCTCAAGTGAAATTGTGTGACGTGCTGAAGAACTTCAAAAACCTCCCCATTACACGTGACTATAGCAAGCCTGCATACGTAATACGGGTGTGTGAACTAAAACACAACAACATAATCTATTTTAAATAATGCACCATTCACTGTGCATCACAGGTGCATTTTTTATGTGAAGGACTGCAGTAAGGCTATGAGTGTTTTATAAAGGAATTAGAAGAGATGCATCTTTTTTTTTTTAACACAGCCAAACTATATATGAGCATCCAGTGGGGTAATACTTCAGCCTGGGGCATTTCTCATCTGACACACAGAGACCACAGAAGCTCTACTCTTTACAGGCTGCTTTCCTTCCACACTCCATCTTTGATGAATGTATCTGAGATTGGATAGGACAGCTCGGTTTAAAATTATGAATGCAGTTTACGGGACCAGGGAGGGATGGAGTGGAAAGGAAGTAGACCAGACTGGAAAAGGGATCACAGCAAAGTATTGTGGGAATTTACCTGTGAATGGCAGCAAAGAGGTCCTCTGTGGTGCGGGGCCGTGTGGGGGTCACCATGTCCCTACAGCTGTCGCTGTTGATGCTGGGAGATTGAGCGACGTCCAGTGTGCTGGACTCAAACACCTCACCTGGTAGAAGATTCATATATTAAACTCATATAATAATAATAATAATAATAATAATAATAATATATACATATATATATATATATATATATATATATAAAAATATATATATAGATAGAGAGAGAGAGAGAGAGAGAGAGAGAGAGAGAGAGAAAGAGAGTGTTATTTTAATACCACAGTGTTATTATCATAAAGTATAGCACTTCCAACACCAAGGTCATGGGTTTGATTTCCTTGAATACAAAAACATCTCAAATGTATCAAAGCTACTAAATGCTCAAATGTAATGATAATAACAAACTCAGCTGTCAAAGTGATACTCTCTTGCTCATAAATGCCTTGCAGTCTAGAACTCGATACTGTTACGCCAAAATGCATAGGCATGTTTGGACAAACTTGTCTAACAAAAACATTCAAAGCATGGAGAGGAAAATCTTCTATGCAGATTTAAAACACTGGTAGAGCTTGAACATGGTATTATGCAAAATATAAGAAAACATAAGTTTTAAAAGAGTCAATCAAAATCCTGAATTTTATACAAGTACCAAGACACATACAGCTGTCAATAAATCCAAGGGCACACACATATGCGTCACGGTCTTCGATTATAACATGTATAAAGATGGTAAAAATCTGTATGTTTAATATTATCTTACATTGTTATGGTCGTATCCACCTTTCCAGAGTTCAGTTGCTCTGCTCTCTTCTCATCTCACATCTGCACTTGCCTGAGCTGCTGAGGGTGATCTCACGTTACGCGCTCTCTTCCCTACCCCTCCCTCACTTCTCTCTTCCTATACCCACTGTCAGCTCCACCCCCTCCCCATCCCGTTTAAACAGCTCTCCCTAGGGAATGCTGTCCCATTCTATCCTGACTCTGACTAGAAGTGTGAGGGGGAGAGTGTGTGGACACTGTAACAATGGTGATGTTAAAAGAGATGCATATATTTTCTTTAGCTGTTATAATTTAAAATATATAAGAAAGAATAGCTAAAAAAAAGTCTTGACATGTAAGCTGCACACCTTCTTTAAACAGCCTCTGCTTTGATTACCATATTTAAGAGATGTCTGTGTATAGTTGATGTCAGTACTCTTAATATACAGTATATTAATTATTTAAAAATAATAATTTAAATATTTAATTTATTAAGATTGTAATTCATTTACATTTGTCATGTTATGTAACGTGCATGCAAAACAACTAGTGAGAGAATCTATAAATGAAAGATTGAACAATAGAAGAATAAGAGAGAGAAGTAAAACAAGAGAGTGAGACTATAAAGGAGGATGAAAGAATCAAAAGTCAAAGGGAAAGATGGTGAGAGGGGATGGGTGGCTAAATGAATGAATGATTGAATATAGTGACAGAGTTGGGGAGAGAGAGAGAGAAGTAAAAGTATTGAATCCAAAGGGCTGCTGCAGTGATGTCCCATTCTAAGCCCTGATTCACCCATTGGTGGAGGTGAGCAAAATCAGACACCTACTGATATACATGCACATGTGTATGAGTATACACAAGTTCTCTTTTTCTTTACAATGCTATTTTAATACAAGCTAAAGTGTCAATATGCATCCCCTTGTTCTCATTATCTCTCTTTATGTAATTTAGAGCTTAAGATCACAATGCCATCCAATAGTGTCTCTGACTCTTCCAAAGGGCCAGAGTATTTAAAATTGTATGTTGTGTCATTCGGTTTTATGAATGACCTCCAACCCCACAGAGTAAAATTAGGAAAATCTAGCTCACCACTTTCATCATCTTTAGAGCCAAAAGATCCTGTACTGCTGGTTACACCTTCATCATCTCTTTCTTCATCCTCTGCTTCAGAGGTGCCCTTGTCTGCATCAGGAATGATGGTACTAGGAATCTGGGAGAAGTCTTGAGCGTCACCATTTGTGGGAGAAATCTCCTCAGGGGGTGCAGAAATGTCAATGATATGCTTCTCCATTGTCTTTTCTTCCTGTTCTGGCACAGGTGTGGGGTCCAGTTCTTTAGCTGGAGATGTTGGAGATGTAGAGATGTTATCGTCATTCTGAGCACTCAGCAAATCACTGACATGATCCACTGAGGAAAAGATTAGAGAAAACTTGGGCTTTTTGGAGACCACAGGAGGCTTCTTCTTGGGTGTAGTGTTTTGTGGTGTTTCCACCGGTGATGCAAGGGCAGTCTCAAGACCATCTACTTCAGATGTGGCCTTAACCTCATCAGGATCTATGGAACCATTTGTAAGGCAGGATGACTGTTCAGAATGAGATATAACACCGTCAGGTTTTGCTTCAACATGGCTACCCTGACTGTGCTGGATGTAGAGTTTTTTCTGTGGAGATAATGGCCTTATATTTGGAGATATGCAAAGGATCCCCTGAGGAACTGTGGGATGCTCTGGTTTTTGAGACTTCTCTGGGGTTTGGGGTCTGGCTAACTGGATAACTCCATTGTTTTCTGGCCGTTTTGATGGCCGAAGCTGCACACTCTGAAGGGCAAAGGGGGTGATGAGAGGCATGCCAATCTTACAAGGCTCCTCAGAATGAGGGGGCTCTGGTTTTCTTTCTAGGTTCACTGGTTTTAGGCTACCTTTAATTTCCTTTAAGCAAGCAGAGGAAGGTGTAGGTGGTGTCAAGCTGGGTAGGTGTTGATTTTGGGGTTGAGAATAAGCAGGAATGGTAGAAAAAGCAGGCGGTGGTGGTGGAGGAGGTGGTGGAGGACTGAAAGAACTATTGAGGCTTGACAAGACAGGGTCAGTCAACACCTCTGGAGGTGGAGGTGGTGGAAATTCAGGGGAGGAATTGATGTAAGGAAGGCTCATGGATGCTTGTTGATGGGGGGTTGTGGGTAAAGGAGGTGGTGGAGGAGGAAATTTCTGGTCTATAGTGCAAACAGGCATGGAGGGTGGAGGGGGAGGAGGAAAGGATGGATGATTAAAAGGTACAAGAGTTACAGGGCCAGCTTGAAGAGGAGGTGGAGGAGGAACATTGTTCCTGTTGGAATCAGAGGTGTTGGAGGAAAGAGAAGTGGAAGAAGATGATATGGATACAGATGAAAGCAAGGATGATTTTCTTTCAGGAACTCTGGGTTTGGGCTTGCCTGATGGGGACATGCATCTCATGAAGGAGGGAACAGGAGTACCAGCTGTTGGAGTGTTGGATTGACTCGAGTATCCACTTGATGGAGAAGTCAACCGGTGTACCCGATCCGGTGATGAGGTGCCTGTTCTGGGCTTCACACACACATCACTTCCTTCCTGAGCAGAAGGAAGATTAGCCTGGTTACCATTGTGGAGGCTTTTTGCATTTGCCATCTCAACCACTTGTCCAGCAGAAAGTGTATTGGTGCATGGTAACTGTGTCTGATCTCCTGATGGACGAGGGTACTCCATGTAGTAGCCCCAGGAGTCTGCATAATCAGAACGGAGGCTACTAGTGTCACTATGAGAAGGTGTGACGTGACAAATGGAGTACACATGAGCCATCCCTGTAGCTGATACACCACTGCTGCCTGCACTGATGCTGCTCTGACTCCTGGAACGAAGCATCCAGGGGTCCTCATAGTCACTACAAGGACTGTGAGATGGTGAAGTGGAGGACCCTTTGCCTTTCAGCCCATTCTGAAGTGACTGTTGGAGCGTGGCAATCAATGACTCATTGAGAAGAGGACCATTGCTAATATTTGACTGTCCAATACTGGCAGTGGGAGAACTGGCTTTTTTAGGCTTTCGTCGTAGAGAGTCTGTGCGTGCTGGTGGAAGAGGTGGTTTCTTGGGCTTGCGTAGAGAAATGGAACGTGACAATGACCGGTCACTGTACAAGCTGTTTCGGTCTTCTTGTTGACCCAGGCACTCATACATACTGTGTCTTGCTGCTCTTCCTCCTATGCCATGACAATGGCCGCTACCCTGGCTCCTTGACCTAAGGCCTGAATCCAGATGCATGGAAGTGTAGTAGCCATCATTGTCCATTGAGTAGAGCGAACTAGAGTCTGTACCTTTTGAGGAGCGTTCCAGGCTACTATAGAGATGATTTACAGGTGTTGAGCAGCTGGAAGATAGTGTCCTTCTGGGCAAGACATTCTCAGGAGTGTCGTAAATCCATTGCTCTTCTGAAGACAATGTTCCTGCGGCAAGAGTGCTGTGGCTGTGCAAACTACTATCAGACTGGCCAGTCTCACTGCAGGTATCCTTCATGCCTGCTTCTGGTGTGTGTGATCCTGTGCCCACACTACTGGTGCTCTCACTGTTGACAGCTGAGACCATGCTAAGAGGTCTAGCTTTAGTGTACGGTGACCCAGCAAGTGGGCTCTGGCCAGGGCTTGATGTGGTGTGAAGTGCAATAACCTCAGCAGAACATGATAGAGTAGCATTGGGTATAAGGGAGGTTGAGTAGGCTGCATGTGGAGAAACTACACAGGCTGGACCTGAGACAGATCCCCACTCCCCTTGAGTACCTCTAACCTCCTGAGATTTTGGCCGTGCATGGGTGCATACCCTGGGGGCATTCCTCATGTGCACCACAGTATCATCTACTTGTAATTTTCTAATCTGTTGAGTTGCTTTTGCAGTTGAGTCTTCTTGTCTGAAAGGGGTGCTACTGTAAAGGGGCTCTGCGTTAAGAGAGACCCGTGCACCTCGTGGCAAGCTGTGAAAACGTTGGATATCATTGCCAAACTGTGGAGCCATTACAACAATTGAATTTCCAGTGGAGCTCCCATCAGAAACAGAAGAGATGTTTGTGGCAGAGGTGGAGATGCCAGCCATCTGAGCAGCAATTCCTTGGCCCTTCTGAGCCCGTATTCTTCTCACAGAGGGTGGGACAATTTTCACATTCTCAGTCTGGCAGCCAGAATCCTTTGTTATAGATTGACGGAGAGTTGAATTCCCATTTATGACTCGCCCAAGTGTTGAATACTGTCCAGGGATAAACATGGACTGTGGCCGAAGCTCTCCTCCACACCCTTTAGCCGCTGCAGAGAAAAAAAAAAAAAAAAAAAAAAGAAACAATTATGACAAATTCTACAGCTGTTTTTTTCTCCGTTTCTCTCCCCACCATCTCTTTGTGACATCAGCTGCCAATCAGATTAACACTCTCTACTGAGAGCTAATTAATTTGATTAGCTGCAGCCACATTGATGACTTCTGGAAACTTTGATGAAAGTGAAAGTGAAAGTGACATTCAGCCAAGTATGGTGACCCATACTCAGAATTTGTGCTCTGCATTTAACCCATCCGAAGTGCACACACACACAGAGCAGTGAACATACACACACACTGTGAAACACACACCCGGAGCAGTGGGCAGCCATTTTATGCTGCGGCGCCCGGGGAGCAGTTGGGGGTTCAATGCCTTGCTCAAGGGCACCTAAGTCATGGTATTGAAGGTGGAGAGAGAACTGTACATGCACTCCCCCCACCCACAATTCCTGCCGGCCCGAGACTCGAACTCACAACCCTTCGATTGGGAGTCCAACTCTCTAACCATTAGGCCACGACTTCCCCACTGATAACTGAAATAGCTCACCCAAAAATGAAAATTTTATGTTTATCTGCTTACCCCCAGGGCATCCAAGATGTAGGTGACTTTGTTTCTTCAGTAGAACACAAACAAAGATTTTTAACACAAATTTTTGCAGTCTGTCAGTCTTATAATGGAGGTGAATGGGAATCACGGCTAAAACGTACAATAAAAAAAAAAAAAAAACATACACAAACAAAACCAACTTAAACCCTGTGGCTTGTGACGATACATTGATGTGTAAAGACACAAAACGATCAGTCTGTGCAAGAAACTGAACAGTATTTATATTGTTTTTAACCTCTAATTCACGCAATGTCCGAACTGTTAGAACTCTCTTGAGCAGGTCCTCCTGAGCATGTTCTCAGCTGCATTTGAGAGATAGGTGGCGGTAATGCACTTATAAGTCTGCAATCCGCCATAAAGCAAGAAGAAGAAGAAGATGCCTCATGCACCTGCTGCTAAGAGGATGCGCTCAGGAGAGTTCTAACAGTTCAGACATTGTGTGAATCAGAGGTAAATAATGTTCAGTTTCCTGCACAGACTGATCGCTTTGTGTCTTTACACATCAATGTATCGTCACGAGCCGCAGGATTTAATTTGGTTTTGTTTGTGTATGTTTTTTTTTTTGTTTCATTATATGTTTTAGCCATGATTCCCATTCACTTCCATTATAAGAATGACAGCAACAGTTTGTGTTAAAAATCTTTGTTTGTGTCACCTACATCTTGGATGCCCTGGGGGTAAGCAGATAAACATCAAATTTTCGTTTTTGGGTGAACTATCCCTTTAATGGCTGGTACTAAATATGTTGTCCATTCCTGAGTGTCATTGAGAGTGTGTGCACTAAATAAGGATCTTAGCTGGTGCTCGAAAGGGGGACAGGCACATGGTGTAACATGGTGTAACCACAAATATTTATGGACTTATTCATATATGCATGCAAACACGTTAAGAGCAGGGGTTTTCAAACTGGGGCCGTGACGAAAGCCAGGGGGTCCTCAAAATAATTTGCTATACTGTATTTTCCAGACTGCAACTTGCGTTTTTTTATCTTCTGAAATGTGCTATGATTTATATTCCAAAGTGACTTACATAATGCATTAATGTCAAATAAGCAAAGCCTAAACATTTAAAAGCGGGCACTTCAAGGTTTATATAGCTACATATATTTCTCATGTATGTTTGACAAGTAGACAGTATTGCAGAATTTTTCTTCATTTTAGGAAGTGGTTCACATAAACCAAGATGGCAAGCGCAATTTGTTTGTTTTCTTTATTTTACAAAAGCACAATCTTTCACTGTTCTTTTGAAGGTACACAAATAAAAATAGACCGTTTTGAATGTCGTGATCTTATCTGACGGATATCACATTTTTCCACTGGTGCCTCCCGCGGGCACACAACAAATCAGTTGTAGAATTGCAACTTGACATCACAGCCTCATCATCAGCAAATTAAATGAGACAACCTACAAACGGTATTTAGTGACTCAATTTAACGAACCTGTTGTACAATATGTAGGTTTTGCTGCTCAACGTGAGCATGCCATGGTGGGTTTTTTTTTAATGTTTTTATTTTTTATTTTTTTTTGCATATGTGAAGGATGCTGTTAGTATATATTCGGACATGAGAGAAGTATTAAGCCTTCTTTACATAATAAGTAGCCTAATAGTTCAGCAACCAAATGTTAGACTGCGTAACGATTCACTCATAGAAATGATTCATGCAGAATGAGTTTGTGAGCCCATTATGTGGTCAAGTTTCAGTTTTTAGTAAGCAAACTTACTGTTTGTTTGTTATGGACATAGCCATAGTCGCAGATTTATGTTTCTGCCGATGGGTGCAAAAAAACAAGCATTTAATTTTTTTATAAAACACATTTTCACCGCTGTTTACACAGGTAAATGATAACCGGGCTAAGTTATCATACACATACACAACAAATGCTTAACATATTTAAACATCCTCATTACTCAGTAATTCATTATACTGGGTATTAGTTTTTTCTAGAGTAGGCTATACTCAGTTCGATGGTGCATTTGATGAATTCACTACACAAAACTTATCTTGCGAAGTGAAATGCATGCAATTACCAACAAAATAATACACACATTCTTTCTATGAGGGTTGCACTTCACTAAATAAAATTATTTAATAAATACCTGTTTACAAAAAGCACTTATTCACGCGTACGCAGGACAAAGTTTGAGTTATACATAATATCTGAGGGAGCGCAGAGCCATGATCACTATAGCCTATATATAATGGAGAGCAAGCCTGCTGTAAGCCGAGAGATTTGTGCTGGCACCCTCTCGTATTACAATAATGCACTCTCGACATTTCCCATTAAAATAATGCCAAAAACTGCCTCGAATGAAATATAAATACGAGAATAAAGTTGTAAAAGCAGTAATCCATTTCTTATTGGTTAAAATGAACGAAGACTATCTTGTGTTTTTCACAAGGACCCATGGGATCAGCACCTATGGCATTTAAAATAAATGTTGTTTGTAACGATCGGCACTATAATAATTTATTTTATATACATATATATAAATATATATATATATATATATATATATATATATATATATATATATATATATATATATATATATATATATATATATATATATTCATTTATTTTTGTTCTGTTATGAATGCCACGAAATTTAAATGATTTGGAGTGAGGAGAGGTAAAATTCATGTTAAGTGTTTATAATGTTTTTTCTCCCCAACATTTGTTTTATTTAGACCCATTCAGTATTTAATTTATTTCTGAAAGTAATAGTAAAATGCGACTTACACACCCATGCATCTTGTTTTGTTTTTTCCCCCTGACCTGGTGCAACTTCCCGGAAAATATGGTAATTTTAATTATATTATGCTGTAGTATTAAAAGGTACATATACAATGGGGACAGTTTTCACCAATAAAACATTCATATTATGTTCATTCCTCCTACCCATATTAAACTTTAGCCTTAAACACTTATAATTATGAGGGGGTCCTTGGAAAATCCTCCCCCCTGTAAGGGGTCCCTGGCTGCAAAAAGTTTGAAAACCCCTGGTTTAGAGATTAGTTGAAAACCACAGGCTGTTAATGCATTATGCCTCCTGTTACCATTATTCACACACCGCAGAGTGCAACCTTGCATCTTCTTAATGTCACGCTCATTGTTAGTGAATAAATTACCATACAAAAGTAATCATGACATTCTAACCACCAGACATTCAAACCACCAGACAGAGACTTGTCTTAAAAGCATTTCTATCAGATCAACTTTAGTTTTAGTCCCAGGGATATGACACTGGTGCATGAAGTTAGCCCTTACCCCTGCATATATAAACAGAATGGGACTTAATGCAGATTTATTGTGCTTCGCTATCAACAAAACATCTTTAAAGAGCTTTCTCCCCCACACCCATTTGTTCTGATAAAAGAAGGGTTGATTAAAAGCATATCTAAAAATAGAAAACACGAAAAGTGATGCAGAATGCCCTTTCCACGATCCCCATAATCTGACATGTGTGCAAACAAAAATGCCATTTTAACAGTTTGCTATAGTGTTTTTGAAAAAAAAAAAAAAAAAAAAAAAAAAAATTATATATATATATATATATATATATATATATATATATATATATATATATATATATATATATATATATATATATATGAAACTTGCTAATATGCTTGCTCATAATACACACCCAACTATGACTATCTGCAATTTTCTTTCTTCTACTATGTCTTTTTACCTCTTCCGTCCCCTTCTATTACTTCCCTGATAGTGTTTTGCCAGAGGAATCTTAATAGGGGATTATGCAGTGGCTTCAGTAGCTGCAAAGCAAAATGTAGTATGCCATCTCCAACAATGGCTCCGAAATCAGCACTTACATACACTAACAGGAAGCAAACTAAACGAATCAGGGACTGTGACCCAGGGGAGTGGTGGGAAATGGAATGCCGCTGGATGCAGCTGTTGGATGCTGAGATTATATAACAGAGAGTGCTAAGAGCATGCATGCAAAGACTCCCCACGACTAGGGCACGAGAGATTTTATGATTAGCAAATCAATACATGAGTTGAGAACAGACTCTTGAGACGGTAATTTTAAATAGGAATACATTTATTTTGGATAGAGAAAGAGCTCAGATTAGGATAATTCTAAGATTTCTAAAATCAATGAAAAGAAAATGAACTGAGATAGGAATGAGGAACAGTCATATCAAACTACATTAGATGGTCATGACAACTACAGTACTACATGAAACTCATCTAAATGGAAACAAATGAGGCATAAGCAGCAGCAGAGCTGGCAAAGCTGTACCATACCTAGTTCCTGTTGGACGCTGTCAGGTACCCCTGAAATAGTCTTTCTCCGCTTAACCTTCTTGGGCCGACGGACCAGAGTGTCAGTGTTTATTAGGGAGCGGCGGATGCTGGCCTGCCTGTCAAACGTCTCTCCTGGAGACCAGTTGACGAGGGCAGACAGGCAAAAGGGCCAGTTAGTAACATACATGCATCACACATGCAGCGCACGCACACACATCCAGTTCCAGTACTTTCATGCAAAGCCACACGCATTCTGCACAAGCAAATGATGTGAAAACCAAAGACAAAGACAAAACTGCACACATATCTACACTCAATTATGTTTAAGTCTGTCTGTGTCAAGAATGTAACTATGTTCAAGATTGGGTGGACAATATATGCATGCAAACTGCATTTGCCTTTGCAAGGCTGTATGGGGGATACAGCTCTGATCTGTGGTATACTAGGGGGATCCAGTATATGAAGAGGGAACCCTTGTTTGAAATATAATATAAGAAACGGTATTTTATCTATAAAATCACTTTTGTGCTGTAAGATGTGTTGTAGCACTGCAAAAGCAAGGGAACTCCAGAGACTGGGCACTGTTGACTAAGCTTCAGCACTGGGATGTCTGACTAAGTCACGGAGCTGACAGACTGAATTAATGTGGGCTTGTGTATGTGTGTGTGCTTTAAAATCTAATGCAGCTTCTTCCTGAGTCATAGTGAAGTTCAGAATTTTTCTGAAGGGATTGGAAATACAGAGCTTATTCTGTCTCAGGAAGAGACTATGTCGTAGGTGAGACTGTGTTCTTTTGGATAAGGTGTGTGTGAGTGTGTACTTCACAGTGATGCAGATTTAATGCTCAAGAAGATACTCTCAAAGGTCAAAGAGAGAGAAGGAAATGTCAGAACTGTTAATATGATAACTGTTAATGTACTCAGACACATTCATATTAGATCTATCCACGTGGTTATATATTCAGAACAGGTAGTATGTAGTGGTCATCCATGCAGTACTCAAATGTTAGAAACAGACATATCAGTTAGAAAAAAGTTATTAGGAATTACAGATAAAATCTAGTAACAAATTCTACGATTTTGCTGAGAGATTCACATGAAACAAATACGAGTGTAACACACAGACCAACTATATGAAATCTAAACTGACAAACATATGGATTCATCGAAGACACAACATGGAAGTTACATTTTTAACATTTCTGCAGTGCTGGCTGGTTTGACTGACAGCTGACGGGATGTATTTCTTACCTGTGACATTGATGGGGACAATATCTGTGAGAACAGCCTGAGCCTGCTGCCTCATCTTCTCCTCTGGAGTGGGCAGGGGCGGAGCTTTGGACCGTGACATTTGTCCATCAACATCAACCCCCTCCACCTGCGCTGGACTCTGTGCTCTCATTTGGCAGGTGTCTTTCTCTTCCTCTCCTGAAGATGCTGTGGACTGGAAAAGAGGTGAAAATACAGTGAGTTTCATGACTGCAGGGGCATTTTTGAGACTAGTAGGGAATTTCCTGGTCCTACCTACACCCCCTTATTTCTCTTTAACTTTAGCCAAGGGGTGTTTAAGGGTTGTGTGCCCCGACTTACTGGAACTCCAGGAGTATACAGAGCAGTTTCACGGGCAACTAACCATTAATCCACACACTCACATAAACACACTGAGAAACTCAGTGAAAGAATAGAGAACGGGAGCTGAGGGGGGAAAAACCAGTGAGGCGTTAAAACTCTGTTCACGCATTGTAATTCTGAAATGGGAATGCAGTTCGCAGCAGAGTTACAAATGGTCCATCTGAAGTTTCAATGTAACACCTGGGCCTCCCTCAGCCTCTCTAACAAACCAACTGTAGTTAAATCACTACAATACATTTAATTATCCATCCAGGTCATTAACAATAGTCCAAAACCTATTCACAGCTTCCTGAGGTCTTGCATTTTATTACCTGTCCTGCCTCAGTCAGAGTGGAGTGACAGTAAAGAGTATGAAAAATAATACCTTACATCTTAGAAGTGACTTCTACAAAAGCATGCTCCAATAAAATAGTTAAATGAATTTTTAAATTAAAAAAAATATATAAAAAAATAAAAATAAAACAAAAGCCTTTTCAAAAGCAGCAAACAATTTTTGTTTTATGACATTAAGCCATGGGAAAAAAACATCTTGAAATGTGAAAAAAGCAGGATAAAGAGGAAAAAAAAGAACAAGAAAAAGGAAATAGAAACTTAAGTATAAGGCCAGTCCAGCACTGTAACCTGAGTTAATCTCATCCCAGCAGGCTGGGAATGCAGGTCTAGGGTGGTAAAGAAGGTTAAAAGGGCATGGGATCCTTTAGGGAGGGCTAAGGGTAGTAGGAGGACAAAAGGATCCCTGAATCTTTGCTTTTACAGGGTCTGACCTTTCCAGGGCCCCTGAACGCAGTGTGATTAGGAACGATAAAGAAATGAGGGAGAATGAGGGCAAGGTTAAGATTGCCGTGCTATAAATAAAACCACATAATTTTTGAATCCATTCAATAAAAGTCATTTTCTTTCAAACCCATGTTTAATGCGCACAGGCTGAACAGCAGCTTTGTAGAATGGAAAATCTCAGTAAATAACACAAGCACAGTTGTTGCTTTCTAGCACATTCTGAGTAATAGTTTCATTAGAGTGTCAGTCTCCTGGGGTTCAGCTCTCATAATGGGGCCACACATGGCTGACAACATTAATGAAGCCAGCAGAGATACTGAAGAACTGAGGCGGGAACTCCACAGAGGCACATGTGGGAGGTTGTGATTCAGTACCTAGAACCCATCTGCAGGCAGACACTCTCTCCAGCAGAGGGTAGCCAAATCCTACAGGCTGCTGCACAGTCAGTGTTTAGGGTTATGCATTTGGGTTGAAAAAAAATAGACTGTACTGATTTTATAACAGATCATTCTTTTTATGGCCAATAATCAAAATGATGGCAAATATTGTAGATCTATACTAACAAATAATACACTTAACACCACTTGAATTTGTGTTGTTTTTTTTTTTGTTTTTTTTTAATCAGGCATCAAAACATTAAAATATACAGTGAAAAACACTGGAAAATGTTTTAGTACATTGAAACCTGGCATAGATAAAAGTATTTTTTGAACTATATATAAAATGCGTTAAATAAGCTTATATTGTAGTTGCTACATATTTAGTACATACATATATGCAAACATACTTTAAACTATATTATTAAATCTGTTTAAAACCAATACTAATAACCAGAAAGAAAATCTTGAATATGCCTACCTTTTTATCAGCGTCATCACCTTCAATATCCTCGTCCTCATGTTGGGAGTTTGTGGAGCCTGAGAAGGCAGGCCCCTGTGAGTAGTACTGTGAGCTGCGGAAGCCGTCTTTTCTCAGTTTATCACATTCTGTGGGAACAGAGCAGATACATCAGGACAAGTTTGAAAGGAAGTTTTTAAAAACTTTCAAACATGAATTGAAACATACAAGTAGATAGTATTTATTTGGCTCCCTCTAGTGGTCTGAGAGTGAAAGCAATTGTTTGATCCAACTAATAACAAAATTATATTCAATTTTTTTTTACAGGTGCATCTGAATAAATTAGAATGTCATGGAAAAGTTCATTTATTTCAGTAATTCAACTCAAATTGTGAAACTTGTGTATTAAATAAATACAATGCACACAGACTGAAGTAGTTTAAGTCTTTGGTTCTTTTAATTGTGATGATTTTGGCTCACATTTAACAAAAACCCACCAATTCACAATAAATTAGAATATGGTGACATGCCAATCAGCTAATCAACTCAAAACATCTGCATAGGTTCCCTGAGCCTTCAAAATGGTCTCTCAGTGGTTCACTAGGCTACACAATCAAGGGGAAGACTGCTGATCTGACAGTTGTCCAGAAGACAATTATTGACACCCTTCACAAGGAGGGTAAGCCACAAACATTCATTGCCAAAGAAGCTGGCTGTTCACAGAGTGCTGTATCCAAGCATGTTAACAGAAAGTTGAGTGGAAGGAAAAGTGTGGAAGAAAAAGATGCACAACCAACAGAGAGAACCGCAGCCTTATGAGGATTGTCAAAATCATCACAATTAAAAGAAATGAAGACTTAAACTACTTCAGTCTGTGTGCATTGAATTTATTTAATACACGAGTTTCACAATTTGAGTTGAATTACTGAAATAAATGAACTTTTCCACAACATTCTAATTTATTGAGATGCACCTGTAGTGTCTTTACACTAACTTTACAAAAAAGTATGGTTGCTGTTAGACTTGGTAAATAGATTAGAAAAGAGTAGTAGACTGAGATGTGTTCTGCTCTGTATGTTTGTGTGTGTGTGTGTTTGACAATGTGCAGGCTGCATCATACTGGCTTTTAAGCTAACTGTTGCAGATGGCAGCTACGTCCCCTTGGAACACATCCCACAATCCCTTCAGTCATCCAGTCAGCTGAATCCAGCAGTCTCTCTCCTGACAAACACACGCTCATCTGCTGCATCTCCTTATTTCCTGACTTTCATTTTATGACACTGCAATGTAGCTGTGCACACCATTAAATAGCAGAGGTGTGTCATTTCTGTGCCCATAATGGCACCAAACTGAATTGCAAAAATAATGAGTTATTTTGCAAACAGGTTTCCCAAATTATTCCATCATTCACCTTTTATTTAGTTTTATTCTTGTATCTAAATATCTATCTATCTATCTATCTATCTATCTATCTATCTATCTATCTATCTATCTATATATATATATATATATATATATATATATATATATATATATATATATATATATATATATATATATATATATAAAACTGTAAGTGCATGATTAAAAAAAAGTTTTAATTAAATCTTTGAATATATTTGGATATAATGCAACATTTACTTTTAACTTTCAGCCGTCAATCAAATTGGATTTTTGGCCCTTCGTATTAAAAAGTTTGGGCACCCATGCACAAGAGCAATTAACATAAGAGGCAAATCCAGACAGTGTAAAATAAATACAGACTGTTAAAAAGCCTTCCTCTTATTCTCCAAAACCAGCATTTATTTTGTTTGCTAATCCTTTATGGTTTCCATCAACACATATTTGTCAGCTAAGACTTTAAAGAGACGAGCAAGTTTACAAACGCTTTTTAACTTGTCATAAAAAGTGTTTAAGCTCTAACTTTTTCATAATCAAAGAGAGACTGTCAGAAAAGATGTGAGAAAGAAGTTTAAACAGCATTGAGAAAAGTTTTTGATGGCACAGATCTACCTGTCTTCATGTCTTCCAGTCTTCCATCTGAAGGCCTGCAGACTCTATTATAGTAATATGACCTACACACCTGTTCCTGTGTAATTAATCAGGCTTTACATCAGCCACCTGCACTGCAAGATCAGTCTTGGGTTACAATTAACTTCTAGGCCAAAATCTGTACTGCTAAATCGACCCCTGGATGTCACTAACAGGCCATTTCACAGGTGTCCAGTGAGCATGAATGACATCATGGGCCCGTTTACCTGCTGCTCAGTGTGTTTGTTCCATAGCAATGCTGATGTCATGCAGCAGGTTCGAAGCTGATTCTGGTGTGTAAGGTGTGAAGCTCTTACCTCTGAGAGCCGTTTTCAGGTTCACTTTGGCCTGGCGGTGCAGGTCTTCCACACAGGCCGGTCTGGAGCCCGGCAGAAAGACGTTCTCCTGCTGGTGCCATGGAGCCGTGTAGTGCACAGTCCACTTTTTCTCTTCATCCAGATTAGATACAGCTAAAAAAACACACACAAGGTTTAAAAATTATTTATATGCCAGAACAAACATTGAACACAGCTGTTTACTTGTAGCTAAATTCATGTTACCTAATGCAAAGAACATGTGCATATAACCAAATGCAAGTAATAGTGACCATATGTGTCCATTTGTTGACTGACTGTGAGTCAAAACAAAGCCAAAAGGACTCTTGAAGGCTTTCATTTTGTTTTAAAGTTGGCTAAAATCTTATGTTAAAACTTAACTGAATGAACCGTAAAAACTTGAACCAGAGAGTGACTTAAAGTGAACAAAAAGACCAGTACAAGCTTGCAGAGGTGCAAATGAGCTACGAGGTAAAGATGAATTCTTGGAGGAAAGACCCCTGGAGCTTGAACCCCCAGCTGTCCCGACAGCAAACAAACATAAACTACAGGCTGGTCGTTTTAACATGAGAGGAAGGGAAAGTAGAGGGGCAGTGGTGGGAGTTTTCTCACAGGTGTGAGAAGCTGTGTGTCCACAGGTGGCACTGGGCCGTTAGGCCGTGATGGCCCATCATGTGAGAGCTGCCAGACTGAGAAGAGCCCGCAGGAGGCCATTGTGTTTATTCATAAGACATCAGGACTTTCAGTATAGAAGTGATTTCTTAATCTTTAGAGAGACTAACACACACTGATGTGTGACTGCAAATTAATCTACCAAGGGCTTCTGTACAGGAGATTTCTGTGCAGGAGATTTTTTTTATTTAGCTTTCAATTTGAAAAAAAAAAAAAAAAAAAAAATATTTTATAACCCTAAAAACTAAACAAAAAATAGATAAAATAATAATAAAATAGAATAAAAAACACTGAATAATAAACATAATTAGAATTTTATAATTTACATGTTTAATTAATTTGTAATTTAAAAAAAAAAGATTTTGAAAGAAGTCTTGTTGCTCACTAAGACTGCATTTATTTGATCAAAAATACAGTAACATAAACAGTAACATGATATATAATTAGAAAAATAATAATAATAAAGTATTTTCTAATATATTTAAAGCAGACTTTTCAGCAGCCAAAACAGTTATACTATTTAATATTTTTTTCTGGAAACCATGATGTCACTGTCACTTTTGATTAAATGAATGCATCCTTGGTGAGTAAAAGTATGATGTTAACGTACAGAAGTTTGGATCTAAAAGTACAATATGAAAAGACACCAGTGGGGACAGGGGGAAGGAGCTGGGATCAAACTCAAACAATCAAACCTGCAATCAAAGTGTGAAAACAAGTTTTTCATCCCCCCTCCAGGTTTTTCTCTGTTTATTAACCATAACACTGAGCCTTTGTACTTATTGTTGTTCAAATCAATTCTGGGCTTCAAAGAGACTTTTTTTTTCCTCAAAGGCATCATCTGTAAGTGTGCAGACATCAGACAGAACAAAGCAGACAAACACATGGGAGGATGCAGAGGGCATTTAGTACTGCAGAAAAACAAGTTACAAATACAGCCGTTGGTAAATGGAATGACATAAGAATCTAACAAGTGCTGCATGTTCACATGATCTCTCTTTTTTAGGACATAAATTAACTGTTTAAAGTCTGAGGACACCAAACATCAAGTCAACAGAGCAGAGGGCTTTAGCTTTTAGCTAAGCATTTTGAACAAAAATTGAATCACCAACTTGTCCCTGGAATGAGCCCACAGTCGGAAATACTAATGCGTTGAGTTTGCCTCGGGTTAGTACCTAAATGTTATGTGATCATGGCTTCATCTAACTAAACAGGTCAATAATCTACTGACCAGCTCACTCTGTCACATAACCAGACCAACGCAAAATCTGCACAAACAGAATTCCACAGAACTGGAACATCATTCGAGTTCGAGCCTTAATTCTTGGCATGTGCATAAAGTGCACAATTTATGTTTCTAATCTATGTAAATTGCAAAAATAACAAGGATACCAAGGATACAAAATTAATAAGCAAAAAGGATACCTAAACACATTTGTTCATTCTACCAACAATACCATTTGCTGGACAACAAAACCAGATACACAAAAAGCATTAAAACAACCTTCATACTCAGCGGGAGAGATAATAGTGAGCGGGCGAGCTCTTTGAAGTGCCTACAGTAAATATCAGTTGATTCCAGAATAGGCAATTCACACACTCCCACTCAGATAGCCCACTCCACAACCCATTAAACCTGTCTGTGTGCTCGCAGCGAGTGAGGAGAGCGGCAGCAGGAACAAAAACCTGCATTGTGCCAAACATCAATCTCCACATCAGCCTAAATTCAGCACTCAGAATCAGCCTATTCAAAACTCCCATAATCCCTCTGGTCCTGCTCGTACCCACAAAAAACAAACACACTTTGCAGTCACCATCCACCACGTGTAACACTGGACTATGGATGAGCTCATCCACCGAATTTGATTTAGCTCAGAAGATAAATTATCAAAATTAAAAACAAATCATAATTAAAAAAAATAAAGTTTATTACACTGTAATACTGAGGCAAAATATTTATTACAAATTATATATGTATATATATATGCTATTTAATGTAATCTTATTATAGCAATTAACTAAAGGTTTTAGTAGATCAACAAGTATCTGGTTCAAGTGCAAATTGTATTAAACAACTATTATTAAAAAGTGTCTTCCACAAATAGTGAATCTATGTTTATGAGTGATGCACAGATAATAAATTCTGATTAATACAGATAAGACATACATTTTTTGAATTGATTTGAATATTAATTTACAAAATTCGTAACATTGTATTTTTTCATTTATATTCTATATTATAATAATATTTAATTCAATATTTTGAGATATGAAAAAGATTAAATTTAACAGTGTTATTAAAATTAATATTATAAAAGATTAACTTTAAGAGAAAATGAGATGAAGGCTAAAAGTAATCTAAATGTAAAACAAGGAGGGAACTGAGCATGCACACTGTACCAGGGCTGCACGATTTTGACAAAAATAATAATTGTTGATTATTCCCTTGAAATTGTAATTGTGTTTGATGCAACTGCATGCCATATTTTATATGAAAATAAACAAGCTGAAAACACTCTAACTGAAAAACGTTTAGTGCTTTTCTATTGTATTAAGCCTCAAATGTCAACTAGCATCGGATTGGTTTCTTCTTTAAATTATAAAAAAGTAAAAATATGAATGGTTTATAATGCTATACTAAAACTAAAATTAAAATTATGGGAAAAACCCTTGAGATAAAAAACGCAGAATAACACACGTGGACACTTGCCGCTTTGAACGAGTACGTAATTGTGCCATCCATAACTGTAATCGCGATTAGAAATTGATTAATTGTGCAGCCCTACATAGTACAATTAAATATTGACCAATACAGATAAATTAAATAGCATTTTTTATAATAAATTTTCGACTGATGACTGATCTGGTTTTATGGAATTGTGCTATGCCTAATGTAAATATTTGAAACCAGAGTAGGTATAATAAAATATGCACACAACCACAATATATGCATGAAAAGGTCATTCTCTGGTCATCATAAACAGCATCAAGGTGTTAATAGGTTTGTCTATGAAGTGTACAGGAAATGACTCATCTGTCCATGTTGAGATACAGATTTACAGCTCTTTACAAACTCTGAACTTACACACTTGACGATCAAAGTACTGATCTGCCACACATTCTGACACGTTCAATAAAATCGCTTAAATTTAAAATAAACCACTAGCTGACAGATCAATAATACACATAGCTATTCAAACAAGTTCACAAAACTAACCAGAAACCTGTTTGATCTTCATCAGACAGCACTGAAGGAACATGGTCAAAGAGTTCTTACCCTTGCGTTTGAAGTATTTAATGACTGACTTGAGCGAAGTCCCAATAAACACCATTATTGCAGTGTGAGAGGCAGGTGGACCTCTTTGCAGGTGGACAATTGTCACGGCCTCCCAGTACACAGGAGCGCTGGATGAGTAGTGTGTGTCGACAAACCTGTGTCCTCTTGCCAACAAGTCAGTATGCGCCTCTCCCCATTTGATCAATGCTTATCGACTCCACAATGAGCCCCTCCTACATATACACACACCCTCAACCCAACCCTGGGAAACACCATCCCCTCCTCCCTTTATACACACACACACACACACACACACACACACACACAGACACCCCCTGGGGCTAAGAGGGAGGGGTGTAGTATATGCCCCTCTGTTCATTTGAGCTTTGGTTACCAAGGAGCTCTCCGGTACGGCTCATCCGAAGTATCCGCCCTGCTTCTACTCTAATACAAGCTCATAGGAAGGAAACATCATAAAAGAGATCTCTTTAATCACTTAATTGTTTCTCCTAGGCAGCAATTAGATGAAATGGAGATTTATGCTAAAGTCTTAGATTTTTCTTAAGAAAAAGACTCCTGTAAACTACTATGTGTCTCTTCTAGAGTCAATTCTGATATCTCAATAGTCTCAAACTATACTAAGATTTGCCAAGACTCCAAACACACAAGTCTATAGGAAAAAAAAAAATACAAATGTGATTTCTGTAGCATCTAACCTTATTTTCCAAAACAGCAATGAAATATAAGAGGCTTTTGCTTCAGCATTTCACCTGAGAAAAGATCCTTCTACAGTCTGAAATAAAAAGTCAATGATTTCAATATGAACTCAAAACTTCTCCAAATAATTCTATATTTCTATAAAGTGAGTAAGATAAAAAAAAAAAAAAAACATGTCTTTGAAATGAATACTGACATAAAACTTTTGACACAATATCAAAAATCAAGAATGTAACCAAATATTCAAGTCTGATGGGAAAAGTTTAAGAATAAACCATTGTGAATCCCATATTGACCAACCACTAATCTGAATATTTTGGGTCCTGTCATGGGACCTGTCAATAATAGTCTCAAATAGGCTATGTCTATTTTCTAAGACATTTTAGAAGAAGCATTTGATAATATTTGATAAAAGCATAATTAAGAACTAAGTTAAGTTTCTTGGGCTATGAAAAAACAGCCTCTGAGCAATGAAACTCTCACTCCAGCCTCATGATGTTTTGCTTTCATCTGTTGTAACCAGGCATGTGTTCATACTCATACATTCACATATGTGTGCATCAGTCTCAGTCTTCGCTGGAGGACAGAAGGAGCAGGTCTCCCACTGATAAGCCGGCTTGCCATGTTAGCACACAGCCACTGAATCTAGACCACTGGAATCTAGATCACACACACACAATCTGCCCCATTGTCTACATGCACACACACATACACCATGACCCTGTTTCTTTTCATTATAAGGGGGATGCAGAGGGATCTGAATGGAAGGGGGGATGATGGGTGGGTGAATTTGGACCTGAATGGGGTTGCAAATGATTACTGAACTAGAGGAGGTAATGCATTGAACACCCCTCCCCCTAAAATATCCCAATCACCCCCATAGCAAGCCAGACTCACCCTTCAAGGCCATTTTTGATTTTTCCTTGCTTATATTTGGTTAAAATGTTTTTATGTGTAACAAGTGAATCTGAAAGAGGAAACAAGCGTGTGCTGCTCTCTTTTACTCACTGCCAAGTTGAAAAAGTGAGGCTTTTTCCATATCCGGCCTCTATATCTCGAGCCTATTCTCTCAGCACATGTTTGTGTGTGTATTCCAGACCCGTGGTTTCCATGCTGTCTGGCACGTGTACAATTATGCAGCTCATGTGGGTTGTAGTAATTAACATGCTATTGTTCTGTTCTCACTCCACAGATGGCTCAACATCTCTGTAACTGCAGGATTACAGTTATTTCAGATAACTGTCTATCTGTGTGTGTTTATGCATGTGTACAGTGTAACATAACTCATGGCTAGTCACTTTAACAGAAATGAGAAATTTTTATAAAGAATGAGGGAAACAAACTTGGTAAAAGCAACTCAGATGAGAGGCATGTTTGTTCATTAGTGTCCGAAATCTATCCATGAGATTCCAGTGTGAAGCTTATGAACAGCTGATCAGAGTGCTTGAACCTCTCCACTTTTCACACTTGGATTGGGCTCTCTGCATCCGACAGATCACACTCACCCGTGTTATGTGTGTGTATGTGTAATGGAGCTGTTGTCATAACCCTCTCCCTTCACACGCACACACACGTATGCTTTCTCAAACCATTTCCTGCAATTCTGAAAGGTGAAAATGTATCTTTTGCAGCTCAGAATAACCTATCACACAGTGAGGTCCAAACGTGTGATATCCACCCAAATTTTTTATATTGTAAGAAACTAGAAACAAAAAGTAATGTTATATGAACAGAACCATTTAAGATTCAGCACTATTTTAGGTCACTAATCAAATATGCACATTTTTTAGATTCATATTAATTTTTCAATTCAACTTCTTAAAATAATTATATAATTATAAAAATAATATTTTTTCTTATTTAAACCTTTTTTGAGTTTTGAAACATTAAAAAAAAAAAACAATGATATAAAATAAACAAGAAACATTTAGGATTTAAGACTATTTTAGGTCACTGATAAAATAAGCTAATTTATCACATTCATATTAATTTTACAGTTCAACTTCTTACATTTTTTTTTTCTTATTTAAACCTGGACATAAACCCACAGTTTTTGTTTACTAATCACTTGATTGATGACATTCATATTATTATTTTTTTTTCTTCAGTTTTAGACTATAATTTATTTTATGACCTTTTTCTTCTCTGTCCTCTCTTAAACTTCTTTCCTCCCCTATTTCTCATTCGCTCTCCTGTCATTGCTTTTGATGCTTATTAAAGTAGGCCTAATCCCTATTGATTTTTCCTCTTTTTTCCCTCATATCCTCTCCTGTGGTTTGCTTGTCTGTTCCTAAAAAGCAATCGTCTGATTTATCCTAGAAAAAGAGAAACAGGGAGTGTGTGGCAGGTACGAGCAGATCTCTAGCCAGCACTAAACCTGTTCTGAGTGTTTGTTCAGTGTACTGAGGTCAGCTCTCACATACTAAACACAAACACAGCTGTCTCTGCTACCACTAACACAAATATTCTGCATTTTCAATCAGCAGTTAGTTTGGAGTGAATAGAGAAAGTTAGGGTCTTCAGTTTTTGCAGGCTAGGTTGAAACCTCAGTTGATCAACAAATAAGTGTCACGGCATGCTAACAAATCCTTTTAAATTTAGGGAGGAAAACAGAATTAATGAAGTACACTAAAGAATCAGGATTTCAGAGACGTTAGAGATTAAGCACCAAAGCACACACACTCATAAATCCACATATAATTGCAGGTTAGTTAGAAAGATTGTTTTCTTTTCTTCCAGGTCAGTCTTAATGACACTGGGCACAGGGCTGCTTTCCCACATACCTTGGACACACAATCAAACAACTCTCAAGAGACTAATTTAGACAAACAGTCACACACATACATTTCCTTTTTTCTTTCTCACTTTTGTCTACATCATTTTAATGACTGACCTGCACCGTCAGTAATAGCTGGGCCTCTACAGAAAAATAGCAAAAGAAAGATCTAGAGAAACTACACAACCTGAAGTGCATGTGCACAGATCACTACCTGATCACCATGTTCACTAGATGTCTAGTTTTCTAGATGCACCAAAAAAAAAAAAAAAAAAAAAGTAAAAGCTTGATGTGAGCTGATGAGGTCATCAACATAAGGAGAGATCTTTTGTTAGTTCAAAACACACACACACACACACACACACACACACACACACACACACACACACACACACACACACACACACACACAGACAATCTCTTTGTAATTCTGCCTCTGCTTCAGACCCTAAACACGTTGTATTTACCCATAACAAATCACTCAATCCCTCACTATGAGACACAGTAGCTGTAAAACACTTATCAACCGTCTACTGCAACACATGGGACAAGAGAAATCTGCATTTAAACAAACATCGCCTACTGGGTTCTGAAAGAAAGACAATAAAGTGTTGCAGGCTTGGAAAGTGTTTAAAATCAAGCCTGGGCTTATTAGCATTTAGTTTGATTTGCAGATAAGGCTTGTTAATAGAGGAGTGGCTGCTAGGAGGACAGAAAGAATCCAGACGACCACTCAACGCTGGGCATTCCACCGATCCTGTGTGAAATTTCCTCAAGTTAGTAGGTCAGTAGGCCTGTTTTCATTAAGGAGTTGTGTCCTAAAGAGGAGACTCAAGCCATGTCTGGCCATAGCGTGTCTGCATGAGTATGTGTGTGTGCGTGTGTGTATATAAAATGTCAAGCATTGTGTTGAATAATAGGCTTGGGCCCCTCAGTGAAGGCATTCCCCACTATTGTTTCGTCAACTAACATCTAATGGTTAACCCTCTGGAGTCAAACAAACGTATTCTCCTGATAACAGAAAGGAACTTAAATTACACTTTCAGTTTTGATCGTACAGATAAGAGCAATACATCAGTCAAATATATACATTTATTTTGTCCTCACATTCTTTCTTTTAACTCTTCCTTCTCAGTCACACACCTGGCTGAAAGGCTCATTATGCAGCTCATTATGCGGGCCTTTGTCTTCTCAGGTGTGAATCACACTTATATTAACGGTCAATCACGCCTACTCGCATATCCTTGAAACAAAAAGTGTCTTAGAAATTTTAAATCAATCTATTGTTTTCTTTGAGCGAGTAAACAAGATGAGTTTCACATCATTTTGAAGAAAAAATTCTAGGCTATAAGGTCCATGCTTGACAGTATTGTGAACAAATGTTCTGCATGTGTTTTATGATCTTATTTCAGTGACTTCAAAATTTTAGTTTTTCACTAACCATACATAAACGTTGTTTTCTCAAAAACACAATCATGTACATACATGCTATTTACATATTACTGTAGCCCAGTTTGTACTGAATACAGTGTTTTCAGACTTTAGCCAAGTATATGTTTATAAGCAACCGAAAAAAGCACAAAAGTCAGGGGATGATAAAACTTCTCCAGGCCCCTAAAACCCCCTTATACCCTCGAGGGTTAAAGCTAGACTGAATACAACACACAACACAAGCTTACTGAGGGAGGAAAACATTCAAGAGACTACAAACACTATCAGATCTGACAAGATGAATATTGTTCTGAAAACAAAGAAGAAAGGAAAACCAGAGATGGATGAAGAAAAGAAAAATAATTCCCTTTGAAGTAGAGTCGTTCAGAAAGCCACACCCTGGTGAGAACACAGAAAAGCTGAGCATGAAAAGAGAGGTGCAATAAAACATCATTCAAAGGGGAAAGATCTGACAGGAGGGAACGCATTAGCTGTTGCGGTTAATGAGCCAGCTTCTTTATGAATTACAAATCACTGAAAATTGATTCAGATCAATAGCTGAAGTGAGAAAATTCTTTTTGAGAAACTCCTGCAGAAATTAGGACTAAGTGCAGTTTTCTCCCTCCAGCTCCACAAGTGTCTCTCTTAACTTTCTCCCTCCTTAATCCATCTGTATCTAAAATTATTAAAAAAGTAAATAAATTAAAAAGAAAAATTATGATTATATTATGAGTATAGGAAAAATCAAATGTAGTCCCATTATTATTTTTTGTTTTTTGCCTTTCACTAAGCTTCCTGCACCACAGGAACAGTCATATTTGGCCTCTTTTTTCTGTGTTTTTGTCAAAAGGAGAACAACCACCCTGGCTGGCTATAAATAAGACCAACGACAGTCTATTTTCTGAACACAAATAAGCGTGCAATGTAGCAAGTTGTCTTTTCTATAGGACACCAGGCGGATAGCTGTTAACTTGTCCTCATCCATAAAGTCTTTTCAGCAAGTTTTCTATAAGGAGTTCAAGCTGTAGATAAAAGTGATTTGTGCCTTTCTTTTTTAGTTCTATTAAAGTGAAATAATTTCATCCCATTCACTCTATGACATACTGTATGCTATAATTCCAAAGTCTAGGGACAGTATGAACCGTTCATATCACGGTTTTGGAACCACGGTCCGGTTCAGTTCGGTTCTGTTTGCTGTGTGCGGGTAGGGTTCATGGCACCAGCAATGATAAAGAACACTACATTCACTTTAACTTAATAATAATAATAATAACAACAACAATAATTGCTCTCTGTCAGTTAAAGTGTTACCAAAAAAATTTCCTTAACTTTTTTTTTTTATATATAAAAAAAATACAAACAAATAAAAAACAAATAAATAAAGTGTTACCAAAAAAATTTCCTTAACTTTTTTTTTTTTTTTAAATAAAAAAAATACAATTAAATAATGGCTAAATAATGTGGACAATAAACAGAAAATAAAAATAATTGTAATCAAATATGTAATAACTCAAATTGACATAGTCGAGAGCTGTTTCAGAGGCGGCTGTGCGCGCTTTCACGCATTGAAAACTGTCTCTCGGAGAGAGCACAAGTACTTTATGGGTTTAAATAGCTTGAATGTTTAAATTGGCATGATTAAAATGATGTGCAAGTGACAATTTCGTCAACTATCCAGTCATTTTTATTAATATTCTGCAGTGTTTTTTGTGCTGCTTGCACTGTGCGCTGAAAAAAATAATCACCATAGTAGGCCTACAATGAAGAGCTTTACTGGAGCGTAACTCAACCAAATGCATCTTATATGAGATAAATAATATATACACAGAATATATAAAAACAAAATATTGAAACTTATGGTGGTCACACTCCGGATGAGAAGTGCTGCACAGTGCAGCGTAGCAAAATGTCGTGTCGCGTTGCACCGGGCCACGTCTTTAAAATTCGAACACATTGTTTTCTATGACTGTACGCACACCAGCAGCACTGATCGGCATCTGTCCGTGGCGCCCAGCTATGTTGTGTTGTACTTGTTGTACAAACTGTCCTAGACGTGACGCGGCACGGTGGTGCGCTTCTCGTCCAGTGTGCAAATGCCTTTACAGTTCCACAAAAGGCTGAGTAGCTGCACAAGCAAACTTGACTGTGCTAGTCATTAAGATATAACTCTGTGGATGCATTCTTTCCATATCAACACGCTGAAACATGGCATAATCTTATAGTCGTATTTTCATTCTCATTCTCACTTTGCTTCCTTTTCAAAGTGATTCAAGCAATTCCAAACCATCATGGCCGTATGTGTTTGAAGTGTCTCAGCAGGGGGTGGGGTAGGCCAAGAGAGTATCATGGTATGCCTTGAGAGTAGTGCGGTACGTACCGTGCATCACGGTTTTTCGGTTTGGTTTTAATATTTTTACACACCAACGAGTTCCTGGGGCTCAGCTGGTAGTCTGACACCCTGGAACCATATTCTTCAAAACATCTGCCAAATGCATAATCGTGATTTGCATTTGTGCATCTACTTGTGGACCCCAATGTACATCAGCTGTCTGAGGGGAGCCATTACTGAAGAAAAGCTTCAGTTTGAGCACTAGTCTCATGGCACCTCATCAGCTGAAGATGTTCCATTGCGATGACCTGCCAAAGTACACAAAGCTCTCCGTTTCCCCAATGCACAGAGCACAGAGAATTAGATGAGGTAGAATGGATGGAAACAAGTGAACCTCACACACATAGGGGCGTCTCAGGACACATCAGACATGCACACATACCTCTGTCTAAAAGTCTTCTACAATATGGATTTGAGGGACAGGACAAATAATTGGACAGCAGTCTCAAACCTTTTGTGCATTAAATGCAAGGTGCACACGCTGGCTGTAAAAGTTCATGGGGATAGTATGTCAATACAATGTCTCAAAGACTGTGCTTGTCTCATCACATGATCAACCTCTAATACAGTTCATTGAATTCATGATTGTGGACAAGCCGTGTGTTCTGTCTAGTCCCGTTTATATTAACGGTTGAGACAAAGGCCACCCTGCAAATGTGCACGTAACATTTGCTTTAATATATCTGACAAATTAATAACACATAAAACATCAAGACTGTCCTTTGAGATATAAGTGCATTTGGAAAGATGTCGGGCTGATTGTGATTGAATTTTTACAGTAGGATTATGTCATTAATCGGTGTTTATTATAACTGTACTATTGATATTAGTCCTTATTTCATTGGCTAGAAACATTCAGATTAATTAGCACTGCTTCAAACTCAAACTACAAAACAAAACACAATTTGTCACTTCCGCTAGTCAAAGTGATACACTACCATTCAAAAGTTTCTATATTTTTAAAAAGAAGTTTCTTATGCTCACCAAGGCTGCAATTATGTGATCAGCAACCATATTGTGAAATATTATTACAATTTAAAATAATTGTCACATGACCCTTCAGAAATCATTTTAATGAGCTTATTTGGTTCTCAAGAAACGTGTTATTATCAGTGTTGAAAACAGTTGATTGATGATTCTTTGATGAATATAACATTCAAAAGAACAGAATTTATTTGAAATAGATATCTTTTGTAACATTATAAATGTCTTTACTGTCACTTTTGATCAATTTAATGCATACCTGATGAATGAAAGTATTAATTTCTGGGGAAAAAACTGACCCCAAACTTTTAAAAGGGAAATGTGACTATAACAGATTAATATAACAATAATATATTAAGAATATAACAGCACCTTTAATTTTCAGGTTTGTCATTAATTAGCTGCATTATAATAATAGATCATAAGGAGTCAGTAATCATTTAACCCACTTCGCTCCACTAGGGCCATTGCTCATCCAACCCAATCAAAAGTGACCCCAAAAGGGTGAGACTAAATCGAAGAGCGTGAAAAGCAATCTATGAGCTACAGGATGTCTAGGCCTGATTAGGAGACGATAAACAGCATGTGGATAGATTTCCCATAAAGCTTGTAATCATGGTGGGGGGAGATCTCTTGGGACGGGGGGTAAATAGGTCTGATTTCAATGTGCTGGAGCAAACTGACCCATATTTGCCGCTATACACCAAAACGATGGACAGAAATGGTGCATGCAACTTCAGATTCTGGATAAACCCAGGAGTTCGATGGAGGACTAAAGAGATTTGTCAGGAATGAGCAACAAAACTCTTACAGGACACTTTAAACTGATTAAACTTTGCAAAAATGAATAAGATGCATGGGAGAAAATGAAGAATATAACAGCCAAAAAGAACCATGTGAGAGATTTGCAACATTGTTTTAGTCAGATTTCCACTGAGACTTCAGCCTCAGGGACGAGATGGAGTCACTGTTGCTGTGGAAACAGGATGTGACGTTGCCAGGATGTACTAACGGGACATCAATCTATCCCTTTTGTCATTAACACGAAAGATCAGGGATACTGAGCACATACATGCAGCATTACTAACACACATCCATAAGTGTGTATATATATAACTATATATATATATATATATATATATATATATATATATATATATATATATATATATATATATATATATACACACACAGCAGAAACAACAGAGATAAGAATCTGGTTCAGTCCACAGAGACTCTTAATGGAAGCATGAGCATGGGGATGTTCAAATTAACAGGCTTTTAATGAGGAATACACGTGACAGCTGCTATGATAGTGCTGCAGATATTCATCCCACATTAAAACACAAAGTCCTTAATAACCCATCATTATACTGAATTTCAATTTACCAATAAGACTATCATTTAATCTATCCTCTTGATGCAGAGACAATGTTCAAATAGGCATCTTTGAGGACACCTGGATTAGGAAAGACTCATTTCCTTAAGTGGCAAGTAGAGTTACAAGTGCATGCTCAAGGGTGAGGGGTTGTGTAAAGTGGGGTTGTATATCCCATAGTCCTACCCCACAAACCTGTCCAGTCTCTCTGAATTATGCAGGGAAAGATAGAAGCGGGTTTTGAAATCACTCAAGTCTCCACCTCCTCCTCTCTTGTGTCCTATCAATATGATGAAGCACCAGTGATGAAAATGAGTTCATTTCATATAGATCCTAAGACCACTTTGATAACATTCCTCTCCCCCTGAGGACTCCCAAAGGAGTCTGGGCAATTCACTGATCAAATACTGAACTTTAAAACACCTCTGGGATTAACTCTGACAGGGCCTATATATTTCACTTTAATGAAATAGTCTAAATAGGTGTACTTCTTTGCAACACAGTATGTAAATAGCAGACTTGTAGAGAAAGACTTGTTAGTGTGCAGGTTGATCTAATTTTCAATTAACTTAAAAACCATAAGCATTATGAAAATCCTTTTGAGAGGTCAGTGTTGCATTGGGACACTGGACAATTATGGCTCAGACATTTACGATTCGGTAGTTATACATTTATACATATAATATACATTCAAAGCACAATGCAATAAGGCTTTCCAATGGAAGAGGTATGTAGAGGACCCAAGTTTCATGTATGGTTGTGAAATGTTGTATGATCGGCCCCATCTAGTGGTTAGATTAGGTTTGAACACAACTAATTGTCAAGCTGGTCCTTTTGTGACCTCTAGACGGCTCATTCTGTAAGTCATCAGGTTTCCAATGCAGTGTTCATTTTATATTCAGCTTATCAGAACATTACCTGTGAATTTGTGCTGACCGAGCAGCATTAAAAAGGGCCTTAACGACACTAAATCCCTGTAGCATCCCATCTTCTGTCCACATCTTTGACACTCTGACTGCCTAAATCCTTTTATTCACACTCTCCATTCATCTTTCATATCATAACAAGTCTCTGAGGAGTCACAGAGGTCTGACTCTGGTCAGCGATAGAATGGAAATCTCTCCTCTCTAGCCTTCATCATTACAGGACTACGACTCTCTCAGGAATTCAGTTCTGAGTCAAATGATGCTAGAGGGGCCCTTATGAGGCAAATTATTTCAATCACATTTAATAATCCCGCCATATAAAGATAGATGTAATTCAACAATTTTCCAGTGTAAAAACACTCAAAGTAAGGTCTGAGAAAACATTCAGTTTGAAAACATTCAGCTCATGACTTGTAAGTTGCCCTGTCACATTTAGTCACTATATTTGTCACGGATGCCAGCTACTGTTGCCTGTATTTTAGATACTGACTACATTGTCTGAACAAATTGATCTGATTTCATCACATAAAAAACAACTGTGCAAACAGTCAGTCCTGAAGATCACATTCAAGAACCAAATTGGATTTGTGTGCAGGGTGAACATGTGGCCAGACGAATAAAATACTGGTCAGCTGGCAAACCTATTTATCAGAGTTAATGAGTCGTAATTAAAGACTTAGCTCAAGCTAAATCAGCTGCTGTTGTTTTACCTGTTTGCAACGAGATCACAAACACCTGCTGCATTCAAATCCTGTTACTGAGATGTGTGTGGCTTCAACACATGACATATAAATTGGAGACTGTTTACTGTAATAAAACCTGGCCTGGAGCTGAATGGGAGGTGAAAAGTGAAGAATGGAAAAGTGAATCAGATACACTGCCAATTCAATGATAAAGAGCAGAGGTTTTTCCAAGGCCATGATGGCTGGCCTGGCATTAACAGTATAAATGATCTAAAATAATTCACTTAAATGATCCCTAATGTTGGGTGAAACTAGCCCGTCCCTGCCTTTTAACCCCTGCTGACCTTAAGTCTAATGTCATTTAGCACAATTCTTTAAGACATATGGCTTTGAGGAACCGATCAAAATGTGACGGCTGTCAGACCTCACGCTCTGAATCTGTGCCCTCTGCTTAGGGATGAACTGTAACCTAATTACCTGACACACTGCTCAGAGAGGAAACGTACTGTAGTTTGTTGTGAGATGATCGCAACGGACCTGAAATAAGATACAAGTAGAGATGGATACAACAGTATGGTTCAGTGTTTATATCTTTGGGGAAAACCACAACACTGATCAGGGTTTAACAATAAAGAGTTTGCTGCTGGCAATAACATTTTTCCCATCAAAAAAAAAAAAAAAAAAAAAAAAAAACATATATATGATTTTAGAAACTTGAAATGCCAATGAAATACCTTTTTGAAAGAATATATATATATATATATATATATATATATATATATATATATATATATATATATATATTTTTTTTTTTTTATTAACAAATTTTCAGGCACAGAAATGTAAAAATATTAAAAAATAAATATTTAAGTCTTCAAAAATAAATCAGTATTTGTTGTTGTTTTACGCATTGTTATTTTCAACATACCATATTCTACATGCATTGTCAGATTTGAGATGAGCTGTGGTGCAAGTGGGCCAGGGCGGGAGCAGGCCGTGTACATACCAAAAGTACTGCGATATGTTTCGTGGGTGGTGTATCTCGGTTTTTCAGTTCGGTTTAAATATCGTTACACCCCTACAATTTACACACACACACAAAATTCAAGTTTTCCATTTGTGACATGCTGCAAAATATTACTGCCCCCCCCCCCATATTTTTTTTTATCAGTCTCACTGTTCTTTCCAATACAATCACAAATCAGTCTCACAATTTTAACAAAATGATTTTGAATTGACAACAACATTTAGGTTTGAAAGGCATAAAAACTGGTCAATGAACACAAGATAACAGTACTGGCCTGCTTGAGGCCCACACCTTTTGACTGATTTCCAATCATCTTTCAAATAAATTTCCATGATTTTTTCCAAGCTTGGAACCCACCATCATTTCAACTCCAAATCAATCATGTGTCCATGGTCTTCTCCCCCTTTCTACTCGGCAAACACCTGATGTCCAGCGCTAAATAAAAATAGTCTTAACCCTCAATCCCCTAAAGGGATTAATCCACCAACCAAAACTTAATTACAGCTGCCATGATGGAACAGGGGCCCCAATTAGTGCCAAAACTAAACCAAACAAGCCCGAAAGAGTCAATTAGACCCAGTCTCATCATGATGGAGAGGCACTGGTGTGACTGAAGTTTATGGAGAGCAGGAATGAGTGTTTAAAATCTCTCTCTCTCTCTCTCTCTCTCTCACACACACACACACACACACACACACACACACACACACACATCATAACATCCATATGTAGTGACCTCCTGTCACCTTTAGCCAACACACAATACAAAGAGCCACATGAAGATGCTCTCTAAAGTTAATTAGGGCCCATTACAGATGCCATGCATGTGCCTGGAGAGTGTGAGGAATAGGCCACTAAAAATATAGATTTAAGATTCAGTCACAGCTGACATATATTGAAGCATCCAGAGCTGTATGGGAGTGGTGATTGCCAGGGTTGATTGGTTGTTGCTATGCAGTTGCTAGGGTGTTGTGTGTGGCTCCTAGGGTTTTTTTAAAGATGGTTGTCAAAAGAACATTTAATAGTCCTCATGTAAATCAACTGGAGTTTTTAGAAATGCACCAATATGGACACTTTAGTTTATACTGATACATAATAATATATATTAAATTTGATAACCAATATATTAAAAAATATTAAATAAAATCAACAACCCACAAAACCGGGATAGATTAAAACCGATAAACAACAACAACAACAAAAAAAAAAAACATTTTAAATAAATTCAGTGACCCACGTAATGTGGAAAACCATTTTTTTTTTAAAGAAACTATACACAATTATGACCAAATTTGTTTTATAAATACTCTGCGTATTTGAATTCATTTGTTTTTAACATCTATTATTAATAATGTGGGGTCTCACAATCATTTGGCTAAATGTTATCAGTCTGTTTTACTTAATGAACCAATACTGATATGACTAATATGAGTGCAACCTTTTGGCGTTTTATTGTTCAATGTATAGAAATAAAATATGAAAAATTATATCTCTCCTCAACAAGACATAATTCTGGTAACATTGATGGTCTTAGCAAACACATTGTGTGTTTAATACTTAGGCCTAGAGTTTTTGTTGTAACCCTCAGTATGATTAAGTAGCACTAACAATTAAGAAATTCCATCTAAGAACAAAAGCAGCAGCCTTCCATAATGACTGAAAGCTCTCGTTCCTCCTCGAAAAACACAGAACGCTGACCCCACACCGAGTGACACTTCTTTACAGTTGAGTAGCTCCACCCCCAATTCTTGATGAAGGAGGTGGGGGTGAGAGGAAGAGAGAAAGGGAATGGGACAGAAAGAAAGGGATATGGAAAGAGGAAAGGAGTAAGAGAATCCAGAATGTCTTTAAGGAATGGTAACATAAGCAGTGAGGTTTCTTTTGTCCCAGTCCTGCCATCAGCAGGGGTTATGTATGCTTGCCTGAGGGGATTTGAGGAATAACAAAGTGCCTTTGTCATGCTGCGGGACTGAACTGTAAGAGTTAGTTAGGCAGGGTGAAGACGAAGCCTTTTGTATTCACAATTCACAGCAAGGGGATAAGGCTACCCACAATCCCTTACTGAGATTAAGGATACAAGGACCATGCAAACAATAGTAACGGACCAAAATAACTTTGGCCTGCTTAAGCAGGGGTCTGATGGTCATCAGGGCAGTCAATCATCCTGTATGTACCCTGAGATGACCGCTGAGGTCAGGCTAAGTATGATAATGATGTTAATACATGCTCTTCGATTGGAGTTAACTGTGAACAAATGCTGGATGAAGCCAGGTACATCATAATTACCTTCTAGAACCTAGAAGATGACTGTATTGTTGAAATAGTGGCCTATAATCTCCACCCAGGTTCCTCTGTTATACTTTAAGGACAGTATTTTGCTCTGACTATCTATATCAGTCTCTCAGATTCTCCAGAATATCAATTTTCTATGATTTTCTCATCGGCTCAGCCAACAATGCATTTTGGCTCCAATTCCCAACTCCCTCTAGAAATGAATTTCGTTAAATATGTCTCATTATTCAGTGTCTGCTCCTGCCAGTTTCTGTCAGTCCCTTGAGAGGATATACTGAAGAATTGACCAACCACTGGCCACAATGCTTGAGCTTGGCAGAGATCTGTGAAACACCTGCTCAGCGCCTAATACTGCTTCATCCATGACAAGTGTCACCAAACAATACAAGACAGTGAAGGAGAGAAAGGACAAAAAATAAATGGGAAAAGCGAGAGGGGAAAGAAACACTGTGTGAGTTTACACTCAAACTATATACGAAGACTGTTAATTCAGCAGGGCATGACAGTAGTGTACTGAACACAAAGCAGAGCTGATCTATTGAGCATCTTGAGCTGTCACAACACATTAGCTCAGACCAGAGAGAACAGAGACCAAGTCCAGATCAACTTTAAACTAAACTCTGAAGACACTGAGCACCTTCTAATGAGGAAAAAAAAAACTAGTAAGCCACAACTGCCCATGTTGTACAGTGATTTTACTCTGGTCAACATTGTTTGGCATGACGCAAAGTAAAACAAAAATTGTTGTTTTGCAACAAAATCTGTAATCTATTATAATGAATACATTTGTATTAAATGTATAATACTATTATATATTAATTTACTATTACATATTTTTAATTAAATTGGTGCATTTAATATATATTTTTAAATATTTTTTGTCCCTCTTATCGCCTGCATTATAAAATATCTCCACCCTCTTCTTTTTTATCACACCATCTTCTTCCTCTTCAATCTCAACCCCATTCACACACATTCATTGTCCCCCTCTTCACCTCTATGGTCTGTTTTCTCCCCTCCATTGGTTTCATCAGATAATAATTGACTCAGTGAGGTGATGGGGACACTGTATCTGGGTCAGTTATGTCCCCTCCATCAGAATCAGGAAAGATCAGTCAGCTGTTTCCCATTGTCCTGAGTTCCCTTGGGTAGCTGGGTCACCTCTCTTCTGTTTCTTATCATTGTACTGTAACTGAGCATCTGATATGACTCATATAGACAATCAATACGTTAACGTGTACTTAAAGGGCCTATCTAGACAACTAAACACTATGCATGATTAAAGACACTGTGTGAAATGGGCTTAAAAAGCCTATGTTTATCATTACGCCATAAATGCATCCCCATCCATCAGTCTCTCACCTTTTGCACTTGACTTTTCCTGTGCACTTCATACCGTAACCTTTAGAGTCACCCACTGATTGCATATATCTGTAAATTATGAATGGCCAACGATCCATATGTGTGATGCTATGAAAGATCAATAAATGGCCTTCTGCATGATACTGAGTGAATGAAGCTAACCTTATTAAGGACAGGAAGGGAAGAGGCCCCAAGGGGTCAAGCCAAAAAGGTTCAGTCATGTCTCTAAAGGTCAAAGATCACAAAATCTCAACAGAACAACCTCTGTGCTGATTGGTTCAAACGCCTCAGACAAAAGCAGTCACATCAAAGACAATGACAGCAGACCCAGCGTGTTCTGGGACACAAGCAAGCTCAGCCGCTAAAATCAAAGCAAACGGGAAAAGGTATGGAAAAGTTTTAAAAAAGTGCTGCTTAAACAGTTTGTGCTTAAAAGAGATAATTCACCCAAAAATTAAAATTCTGTCATCATTTGCTCATTTGGAATGAGATGAGGGTGAGTAAATGATTATAGAACTTTCATTTTTGAGATAACTATCCCTTTAAATGTAATTTAATTTTGAAATTTTTAAATAACCATTTCAAAACATATCTAGTGCTGTGCAAAAGTAGTCATCAGACTATTCCATTGATATCAAACTAAACTAGCTACTAAATTCACTAGAATGACACCAGCCAACCTATTACTACATCCAAAACCATGCAAACACTGCCGCATACTTACAGGGAAAGCAAGATACTGAGCTCCTCTTGCAACAAGACTGAGAACGTGTGAGTGTGTCCCCTTGTGATCCTTTTCCTTCTACTCTTAGCATTGGTTTAGGGGTCCACAGTGATTCTGGTCTCTGGTAGACCTTGGAGGCCAGCAGTCTGCGCCTGATACCACACTCGCTCCTGGTGCCGGGGGTCTGGGCCGGTTCCAGGGACGAAGACTGAAGCTGTGAGGGTGGATTGTTGCCCATGTTGCAGGTGCAAAGGTTGGCATCCCGCACTTGGTAGCAGAAGTCCACTACATTCACGATGGAGAGGTGCTGAGCATATGTCGGCATGCTGCAGGATCCTCAGGCCTGGAGCTGTCCTGGAGGCGGTCCTTGATTTGACCCCCCTCCCTCTCACACAATCCCTTCATCCGCCAACCTCAGGTCTGTCCCCTGCCCTCCCATCCTCAATCCTGGGGTGGGGGGGAGGGAGGCAGTGGACGGGGCTTATTCTCTGCAACACACAAGGGGACCCACGGTGGATCTCCAGAAGACAAACCCCTCTTCTCCTCGCCGCACTCTTTTCTTTTGGTCTGCTTCAATGAGGCTGCTTGAATTTAATTGATTTGCACAAACAAAAGCCGAAATCCACAGAGTGTCAGATTACACACAGAGTTGCATCCCCAAAACAAGCAAGACAAAAACACCCTCTGCTACTCTGCAAAAAAAGTAAGGTTAACCAAAAAAAAAAAAAAAAAAAAAGCCTCAGTGCCCTTTATTTTTGCAACCTTGAATATTATGGTTCCATAACTAACAATGAGCAATACATTTGTTTCAGTTTTCTTTAATCTTCATTAATGTTAGTTAATAAAAATCGGATGATTCAAGCGTTCATATACTAGAAAACACCTCACAGGATGTTCACACAGCAGTCTTCATGAGTTCAAACTGTTTTTGGGGATCTGATATCAAGTTCTGTGAGAGAACACAATTGTTGTATGAAGTTAATGCTGATCTCGCCACCTCTCTAGACACAAATGAGAACTAACTATCATCCTTTTGGTCCCTCTGGTGTTTTGGTCAGTGTGTTTGGCTCCTCTTGCTCATCTTGGGTTAATCGCTTAGCCCGGATTATCAGACAGACACACACAGTCACACAGATGCCCACATGGTACAGGTAATTAAGGTTAAATGCAATAGCTCAAGCACCTCTGCCAACACAGAAACAGGTTGATGTGTATTGGCTTTAAGGTAAACATTAAACACAGAGCTAGCATTACACTGAATTGCAGATCTTAACCAGATTTAGTTAGTCTAAATTGCACATTTAACCACATCTTTCTTAAAACAGAGGCATGAACTTCCTTAAAAAGAAATCTGAATCATTTCCTTAGTCAAATTACATTCCCAGTCAGAGACTCAGCAGAAACTCTGGCCAAGGAAAGCACTAATCATACTGCCTGTAAATAACAGAGTTCACTGCTGAACAGTACACAGTACTTTTGAGTGTTGTTTAATATGAGTGTTTAATCATGTGGGTTAATCTAAATACAATCTGATTAAAATGAATTGTTTTGGGTGCTGCTATCCTGCTGAGGCGACAAATTGTGTAACTCTGGCAATCATGACAGCTTACTGAGCAAGACAGTTTACAAAGAGGTACAGCGACCTCTAGCTGTGGATATAATAATATAGTTCCAATCTATGGAAATAAAAAAAATAAAAACACAGAAACCATGTGATACTACAGAAGTTTTTGAATGGCATGTGCTGTCTGAAGTAACATAGCACTTTTACGTGTAAGCATGCTGTAAACTGACCAGTGAGGAATGTTCCAGACAGTAAGCGTGAGAACTCCTTATGGAGGTCAGGAGATGTCAACCTGAGAGTCACAGCCTCTCATATATACCAGCAGCACAGGAGTCTGAAGTATAAATGGATCGTGGAGGTCCTGGAGGGTCATAACTAAAACTCTATCAAGGTTAACAAGAAGGTTAACAAGTTTGCAAAAAATAAAAACACATTGCTGCTCAGTGTGTTTTATTTTTGTAGTCTTGTAATTGTTCTCACATGTGGAGATCTAATTAATAATAAAGAAACATCATTAAAATAATATACACAAAGAATATAAAATAACAATAAATAACAAAACAATATTAAATGAACTAAAATACTACAAAGACAAACAAAACTAAACTTATACTATAAATGTTGACAAAATTATAAACTAATTATAAACTCTCCAAAGCCCAACATACATAATACTACTATAATATTTCTAATTTAAATATAAAAAATAAAATACAAAAAAAAAAATCTGATACTCAAATACACAAATTTACATTCCCTAATCACATTTCTGTTCCTTCATTATACAGTAAACAACAACAACAACAACAACAACAAATGTAAATTGGCATGGAGGCAGCATCTTGGGTCAAATCAAGAGTTACTTCTTGATCTGTTTTTCCATCAAAAATTCACTCATCATTAAAAGTCTGCAGAAGTAGGACAACATCTAAGTGGATGAGTTCAGAAATCTATTTATTGTTGCATGCCAGAAAAAAAAAAAAAGTAGAAAAAATTATTTTCAATACATAGCACTATCATATAGTAATATAAATAGTTTTTAATTATCTAGTAGAGGAATATATTTATAATTGTATTGCATCTAGTAGCCATGACTAAATGAATTTAAAGTGAAAAAACAAGACTAGAACAAGTCCATTCCAACAAATGATTTAATGTTGAAAAAGCTTAATATAATCACACAGAAGTTTTTTTTTTTTTCAGATTTGTTTTTGTCTTAGATGACAACAGAGATGAAACTCTAAGGATGCAGATGCACCATAATGCAACAGGGAGTTTTCCATAAAATGATCTACTACTGCTCTGAAAGTTCATTTATATCTTACTTCAGAATGCTGAACAGATCAGAGGGAGAAAGTAAAACAATGAGAGCGCCATGGAACAAGAGAAAGTAAGGTATCTGGACAAACACACTCTTGGTGTCCACTGCACATGGGCCAGCAGCACCATGCCACGACACACGAGCCACGAGCGACTGTGCCTTCAACAGCTGATAGCACAAATGCTCACAAAACACAAAATTAATGCATTTATATCTTACTTCAAAGCTTGCCAACAAATTTGAAACATCTAATCATCACAGACTCATCTACTCACACACAAAAACAATGTCAATTCTATAATATACTGCATTATCAAGACAAAACAGAGGGTTAAAATAAAAAATAAAAAAGGACAAATGTTACAGAAAGAAGAAAAATGACAAAGGAAACATAAATCCCAAAACAAAAAGTAATTTTTTCCAACCACAAAGACCCTTTCCCCCACTTTAATATCATGCAAAGATTCCCCTATGCTGTTATTTGTTTCTCTCAAACACACATAAAAATAGAATGCATACAGACACAAAAATGTCCCACCTTCCAGGCATGACATGGCTCTATGTCCATTAGAGATTCCTGGAGATGTCAATCCCACTCCCGCAAGCGAGCCCATATCCAAATACACACACAGGCCTGCTCATGGGCAACATATGCAAACTCACTGACACTCCCCTCTGTGTCACTCTCTCTCTCTCTCTCTCCAACTCGCTCGTTCTCCCACCACAGACACTCCCACTTTCCTGTCATCTCAGTACCATCTCTTGCCTGTTTTTCTCTTTCCCTTGTTATCTCTCTTTCTCTGTACTTTCTATTTTTAAAGACATGTAAGAACACATTTGGGCACACATTCATGTGCACACTGATGTTTTAAAAACTAATTAACCCTACTGTTGCCCCATGTCTGAACATGTGTTATAGTATGCCAAAAATAGTTTATATGTTTGTAAATGCATTGAATGAGTATTGACAGAGTTCATAAATCAATTTGATTTCGATTCACAAACTATGGATTTGATGAGATTCTGATCTCAAATCGATTCAATATATATATATATATATATATATATATATATATATATATATATATATATATATATATATATATATATATATATATATGGCATAGTACATGTCAAGGGGTCCAGAATCCCTAGTGACTCCACTGAACACAAGCTAGTTTTTACACAAACTGTGTCTGTGTTAAAAACAAAACAAAAAAAAAAAAAAAAAAAAAACTTTTTTTCTTTTATTTCAATTAAATATTCTATATTAATAAAAAAACTTTTTTTCTAGTATTTCAATTGCTGGTAGATTATGTGATGTTTTTATAAGCTGTTTGGACTCTCATTCTGAAGGCATCCATTCACTGTTTGGACTTTCATTCTGATGGCACCCATTCACACTTTTAAGCAAGTGATGTAATGCTAAATTACTCAAAATCCCTCCTGAAGAAGAAACAAACTCTTCTATATCTTGGATGGCCTGAGGGTGAGAAAATGTTCATTTTTGGGTGATGTATACCACCAAGCATGCATCTCATTTTGCCGTCGCTTGAGATCAGGAGGGAAATCGTCATCAAATGCAGTATTGTCTGAATGTGAACATGATTTGAGATGCAGTTTTGCTTGTCTAGTAATACTTTTTGTCCTGTTAAAAGCAAATACAAACACTTTACAGCACAGTGTATTTTCAAAGTGTATGTGCATTTGTAAAAGATTTTAGACAGTCAGCAGTTCCAGGACAGAGGTGGCTCAGGCTTTTTGAACCACAATCACTTAATCCCTCAAAACTCTGTGGCTGTGTTATCAAACCCAACAACAGCTAACAGCTGTCCCGGCTAGCCATTTTAGCATCAACCCCCCCTTCACAGACAGTCCTGTTTGTTTGTGACTGTGTGCCAAATACATGTGGTTTTACAGAGATCCTTGACTACTCTAAGCTATGTGCTTACATGCCAGATGTGTGTACCTCAATCAGCTTAAAGGGGTCATATGATAAGTTTTCCTTTCTCTTTGGAGTGTTAGAAGCTCTTGGTGCATAAAGAAGATCTGTAAAGTTGCAAAGATTAAAGTCTCAAACCAAAGAGACATTCTTTATAAAAGTTAAAGGGATAGTTCACCCAAAAATCAAAATTATGTCATTAATGACTCACCCTCATGTCGTTCCAAACCCGTGAGACCTCCGTTCATCTTCGGAACACAGTATAAGATATTTTAGATTTAGTCCGAGAGCTTTCAGTCCCTCCATTGAGAATGTATGTACGGTATACTGTCCACGTCCAGAAAGGTAATAAAAACATCTTCAAAGTAGTCCATGTGACATCAGAGGGTCCCCGTTAGAATTTTTTGAAGCATCGAAAATACATTTTGGTCCAAAAATATCAAAAAAACTACGACTTTATTCAGCATTGACTTCTCTCCCGGGTCTGTTATGAGCGCGTTCACAACACTGCAGTTTTAGTGATATCCGGTTCGCGAACGAATCACTCGATGTAACCGGATCTTATTGAACCAGTTCACCAAATCGAACTGAATCGTTTGAAACGGTTCGCATCAACAATAAGCATTAATCCACAAATTACTTAAGCTGTTAACTTTTTTAACATGGCTGACACTCCCTCTGAGTTCAAATAAACCAATATCCCGGAGTAATTCATTTACTCAAACAGTACACTGACTGAACCGAGCCCGATAACGAACGAAACATTGACTCGTTCTCGAATCAAGAACCGGTTGCATCGGTTTTCTCGGATCACCGGTAGTGATGGGGAGTTCTGTTCTTCTCCGCGAACCGGTTTCTTTCGGACAGTTTGATTCAATAAAAAAACGGTTGCCGAAACGGTTCACCAGTTCTTTTGCGCTCGACGTAATGACTTCACTGGCGATGATTGCCCTTGATTCAAGCCTTCGGTTTACCCGCGCTCATAACATTAGCACAGAATCGGTTCAGAATCAATCACCAAAAGAACCAGTTCAGTTCAGACACGCTGTGTGTCATTCCGAATCACGCATGCGCAGTATCATCAGCTCCTCGGTTCTCGAACCGGACGCGTCCGACAGAAACGGTTCTTGACTCGAGAACGAGTCAATGTTTTCGTTCGTTATCTGGCTCGGTTCAGTCAGTGTACTGTTTGAGTAAATGAATTACTCCGGGATATTCAGAGGGAGTGTCAGCAAAGTTAAAAAAATCAACATCAAAAAACATAACAGCATAAATCATTATTGTAATAATCAAAACCTTTGACGCGAACCGTTTCAAACGATTCAGTTCGATTTGGTGAACTGGTTCAAGAAGATCCGGTTACATCGAGTGATTCGTTCGTGAACCGGATATCACTAAAACTGCAGTGTTGTGAACGCGCTCATAACAGACCCGGGAGAGAAGTCAATGCTGAATAAAAGTCGTAGTTTTTTTGATATTTTTTGGACCAAAATGTATTTTCGATGGCTTCAAAAAATTCTAACGGACCCTCTGAGTCACATGGACTACTTTGAAGATGTTTTTATTACCTTTCTGGACGTGGACAGTATACCGTACATACATTCTCAATGGAGGGACAGAAAGCTCTCGGACTAAATCTAAAATATCTTATACTGTGTTCCGAAGATGAACGGAGGTCTCACGGGTTTGGAACGACATGAGGGTGAGTCATTAATGACATAATTTTGATTTTTGGGTGAACTATCCCTTTAAGACTTGTCCATGCCCTCCTAAAACGCCTCTTTAAACACGCCCCCACAGGTCTACGTCACAATGTGGGAAGATTCACATAATGCCGCCCAAATGTTCACGCAAAGAAAGAAGGCATTACCTCTGATTCTCACTGTTGCCGCCTGCGCCATGTCGTGGAGAAGCTGTTTCGTTGTGAAAGTGATAAAACTTAGTTTTGCCTTCCAAAAGAGGAGCACATTTTGTATGTTTCCCTTATGGCTTCAGAGGTTTTTTCTATTCGAACGTAAGTGCCCTGCGAAGTGGACATCACATGAAATTTTTGGGTGTGTTTCTGTGGAACTGTAAGAGGCCAAGTCATATGTAATGATCTTGTGAATGCATGTATGTCCTATTTTGTTCCTCTCAAGTTCCTCTCAATTACATGCTCAATTAATAGTTAACATTAAATCGGGTTCACAACAAATAACTCTTTTGAGCCGGTTCTTTTAATGAATAGTTCAAAAGATTCACTTATTCGCTGAATCCATCAGAGCAGATATTACAAAATTTTTGCTTACCGAGAGCTCGTTAATTCTGACTGGTTGTGTGGTAACGTTACTAACCCTCCGCTAACCCGCACTGTCACATTTCCTTCACGTGCCTGTATCGCCGCTGTCAAGTTTCCTTCGCGCACCTATATCACCGCTGTCAATAATGAAATGATAAGAGAACACAATAAAAGGCTATCCAAAATTTGAAACTGGGCAAACTGTGTAATGTAGAGTATTCAGAATCTAAATATTTTTTTATTTTTTTTTTTGTGGTGTTTTTTTTTTGTCTTCACAGTATCTGATGGAAGGGCTATAAATTTCTCGATCTACATGCTTTGATTCATTAAAAAAAAAAATATCTGATGGAAGGCTATCCAAAATTTGAAACTGGGCAAACTGTGTAATGTAGAGTATTCAGAATCTAAATGAATCAAGCTCATTTATGAAGAGAAAAGACTCATTGCTTGCATTCAAAAAAAAAAAAAAAAAAAAAAAACGGGGACAAAGTACACGTGAAACAGAGATGGCTTTGCCACTGATTTATGATGCTGGTTTTTGCATTAATAAGAGCAATATTAGCAAACAACCCAACCCAGATGACCTCAACTATTTTAACAAAATCAACTCATCAATTAATCCACAAGCATCAAAAGTACAGATTTTTGACCCAAGGCAGTCTTCGGGACAGACATTTCTCTTCAGCAGGCATGTGAGCCTGTCCCAGGGAGAATCAGGACAGCCACACAATCAGTCAATTCATTGCCATAGCAACCGGCAAAAACATCCTGTCGCTGGGCAACCCACACTCCGAAATTATGGGTCTACAACAAGGGCCTGACAGCCCAAAATTATAGGATGCATTTAAATAAAGAGTGCAGGAGCAGCAGTTAGGGCAGTTTAATTAGGCTTGCATGTACCAGCGCGTAGGTGCCAAAAGAATAAATATATGTTTTAAATTTAGAAGCTTGTATGCTTGTTAACATCAAGATTTTAACATAGACTTGAAATTTAGGTGCTTTTGGAGAAATTTCCTGTTTTGGAAAAGCAGAGTTTTTCCTGCTATGCCTCGGGAAAAGCATTGGCCATGAATGCGTGTCTGAATACATATAGCATGAGTTATGATATTAAAACAGAAAGAGGCTGAATGAAATCTCTTTATCAGTAAATTTAAAAAAATATAATATAATTTATAAGGTATAAAAAGTATCTTTTTGGAAACAATGGTCATCATAGTTGGTTAGTAGGTTTAGGGATCAGGGGATGGAGATGGGTAGGTTTAGGGGCGGAGATGGGTAGGTTTAGGGGCGGAGATATAGGGCCCTATGATTTCCGTGATACGGAAAATGTGTACGGAATCGCGGAATCCAGTCATAAAAACGGAATTCACAGTTTAACGCGGAATGACACAGAATTTGTCAAATTTTGAATGAATTAATCAAAAGTAGGTCATTACACTTAAATCAAATCACGATATGGACTAATATCTGTAACTATTAAGCCACAAAGGTCTATTTAAATATGAATCCTGCATGTTCTGCGCATCTCTTTCAATGAATGGCACAGGCGCGCGGTTCCATTTACTACACATAAACTGAAGCGTGCATGACACTCGCGGTGATTTCAGCATCTGCTGTCTCACTAAATGTGGACGTAAATACATGGACAACATCTCCAGAACTGCTCTGAGAGTCCCTTCATGAACATTTGACCGTTTGATTTGAATAAAACTAGTGTCATATCACATACACAGAACTGTAAAGGTATTCGCAGCAACCCTTCAAAATAAAAGTCTGGTTTGATTTGAAGTCTATTTTTCAGTAGAATGTACATCTACTAAGAATCGACTACTACTAAAATAGGCTATGAAACAAACATTGTTTTAAGGAACAATCAGACAACATTTCTTCCATGTTTTAATTTTAATAGTAAATCCCCTTTATTTGCCAAAAAATAAAGTAAGCTTAATTTTCAATAATTAAAAGATAAATGAAATTAATTATTTATTCATTCAATAAACAAAAAAAAAAAAAAAAACAAAAAACAAATAATTACAAAATAAAAAAAAAAAATAACAATAATAATAAAATAATAATAACAATAATAATAATAAAAATAATAATAATAATAATAATAATAATAATAATAATAATAAAAAGAATAAATTAAGTTGTTTTATGCATTCAAATAATTAGACATGCTAAAACACAGAATTTAACAATAAAAAATATGGTGAGAAAAAAATAAAACATCTCATAGGGCCCTAAAAATGTAATTTTTGTTAAACTTTTATTAAATTGATGTGAAAATGTATACGTTTCATGGTTTTAATTAATAAGATGATTTTTTGATTAATAAACTTTAATTTAACTATTAAAAAGGAGTCTAGAAAAATTTAAAGAGAAAAAAAAAACAGAATCCAGAAAAATTAAAATGGAAAAAAACTGAATTTGGAAAAAAATTAAATGGAATTTAGGAAAAAATAAAACGGATTTCATAGGGCCCTAGAGATGGGTAGGTTTAGGGATCAGGGGGTGGAGATGGTAGGTTTAGGGGCAGAGATGGGTAGGTTTAGGGATCAGGCGGTGGAGATGGTAGGTTTAGGGGTGGAGATGGGTAGGTTTAGGGATTAGGGGGTGAGATGGTAGGTTTAGGGGTGGAGATGGGTAGGTTTAGGGATCAGGGGGTGGAGATGGGTAGGTTTAGGGATCAGGGGGTGGAGATGGTAGGTTTAGGGGTGGAGATGGGTAGGTTTAGGAATCAGGGGGTGGAGATGGGTAGGTTTAGGGGCGGAGATGGGTAGGTTTAGTGTTCTGGGGTGGAGATGGTAGGTTTAGGGGTGGAGATGGGTAGGTTTGGGGCGGAGATGGGTAGGTTTAGGGATATGGAAGGTGGATCTTGTATTCTCCAGTGAGGACCATCTCATCTGTTTTGCAGTTCATTTAAATTGTGCAGTGTGACAAAAAAAAGAAAGAAAAAAAAGAACAGTTTCATTTTTCAAATGACAAATGTAGTATTTACATTAATTTGACATCATAAAAAATGCACACACAAAAAACATACAAAATAAACAAAAACATAAAAATTTTAAATGTTACTACTTGTTTCAGAATGTTCAAAGAACATTCAAAAGTAACATTCCCATAATGATAAAAATGGTAAATGATGGAAAGTTCCCTTAACGTTTAATGATTTTTAAAACAATTTAAAAAATGAATGTTTAGTCAACATTCAGAAATAACAGTTCCATAATTTAATGGGAATGTTAGCAAAATGTCATAAGAACATATTTTTCTTACCTGGGGCTTGCCATATCATGCCAATTGCGCAATTGTTAAAAAAAGGACTGTCATTTGATAGATAAAATCTGGTTTATGACTTTACAGAAAACAATTCAGAACTCTTCACAAATGCACTGCTATGAAAATAACATGTACCAGGTATTTGTACAGGTCACAAACTATGTAAACCCATGTTGCCATTAATAAAGCATCACTACGCTGGAAATGCACTCATGCTAGAAGAGACATGAATAGGCAAATCTGTTCTACAAAACATCTGATTGTCAAAAGTCATGCCAAATAGAGCGTGGGAGTCAACAGAGTCAGCATTGACAGCTGAGGAAAGACTAATCTTACTCTACCAAGTCCAGCGCTGGGATCACCCCTACAGTAACTTTACTCTACCCTGATAGAATATCTCATTAGAACCAGCATAGAGTTACAGCTGCACTCCAAAACCGCATACTTGCGCGCACACACACACACACACTCAAACAGGCCAACCAATAAACAAAAGTCTACAGAGATACCAGGGTGGAGTTTCTGCTTTCGTGCAGGAGTGGCAGATTTGCCATTTGATTTGCAAAGCAAACTATGTGCCACTAGACATTTAGACCAACACAAAGAGATATGCATGAGACTGACTGATGTGATCAGCTGTTGGTAATCGGTTTTAGTCTCACCCTAGAAAAATTCAAACCTGAAAGATTTCATTGATACACATTTGTTTTCTTACAAACATCTTCTTTTAACATAAAGTACATTAAAACCACTTACAATTCTTAGCTAATAACCCCTGAACCCAACAAGTAATTCTACTCACTTACCTCAACTCATATTTATGCAGACATTATTTTAAGTTAGAAGGTAAAAATAAAAGGTTATTCGGTCCATTAAATGAAAGCGCCTAAAGACATTCAGTCTCAGGGCTGAACAGCTGTGTCTGACGGATTGACCACATCAGGCACAATGAGGGCATCTTTGCCCTTGTGCCTGCACACACACACTTGGCATGGGCTCTCACACCCATATCGCCACCAGTCAGTGACATCACCCATTTACGCAGACTCATCTAAAGTTGCTCTAACCATTTTTCTAGCACTCTCTTCCCATTTCCTAACTCAAAGCCCTCTGGTGAACTTTTGTACTCCAGCCCTACAGGCCTCACTTAACCTGTCGATAAGATAGACGTGTTAATGGCTCAAACAAAGACAAACCTGCAATAAAAAACACAGTGACCTAATTTCTCCCTCCTTGTAAACAACTTACTATTTCACTTCCTGCAAGAGCAATAAATCCAAAGACAATAGAGGAATCTACTAGGCTGTTAAACCAGACATATCATGGAGCAATTTGATCACCAGTTTACTATATACAACTAATACATAAAGTGGTATGATAACATTTAAAGGAAACTTTTAAGCTTTACAGGAAGTTTATTTCTAAAAAGGACAGTAAGTGTATACTGTGCATAAGTGTCTATCAAAATAATTAATAAATTTACTTGTATAAATATTGTATATATATATATATATATATATATATATATATATATATATATATATATATTATTTTTATATACATAAAAATAAATTAACATTTCTTTCCCAATATCTCATTGCAACATTTTCTGCTCAACATATTTTACTGTAACATAACAATTCCATTGAGTAATTTCAAATGAAACTGACATGCTCTAACGTGTTTGGAATTTGTAAATAACAGAATTTTCCTACTTACTTTATAATTATTACGTATGCAGTTTTTATGATGTCATATTAATGTTGAGACTACATTTTTAAAATTGAATAAAACATTTAAACGGATTAAACATTTGTCATACTGTAGGATTTATATGGACCACAAAAAGGTGATTAAAAGGTATCTAAAGTCATTTTAAAATATACACTTTCCTTAAACATTTCTGATCAAAGGTTGGGGTTGGTATGATTTTTTTTGTTTAATTATTACTTTTATTCTGCAAGTCTGAATTACACTGATCAAAGTGAAAGTAAAGACAGTTTTACATTACTACAAAATTAAGTTTTAAATCAGTCCTGTCTTTTTTTAAACTTTCCTGGTCAGATCCTGTAAAACGCAGCACAACTGTTTTCTACATTGACAACATTAAGTAAAGTTTCTTGAGCACCAAATCAACATATTAGAATGATTTCTGAAAGATCATGTGACACTGAAGACTGGAGTAATGGCTGCTGAAAATTCAGCTTTGGCATCACAGGAATAAATTACATTTTAAAATATTTTACAATAAAAATGGTAATGATAAATTGTAATAATATTTCACAGTATGACTTTTTGCTGTATTTTGAATCTAATAAATGTAGCCATGGAGAGCATATAAAGCTTCAAAACCATTAAAAAAAAAAATCTTACCAACCCTAAAATATTGAACACCAGTGTACCTTATTACACAAATTTTCCATTACATTAGAGAGGAGACCTCAGGAGCCTTTCAGATCTCTGACCACAAATTACACATGCTCACACACACACTGTGTATCCTCACCTATATAGTGCTGGGGCTCATACACCCAGTCATCATCATCTTCATCCACTCCATGTGGAGTGTTGGAGTGTCTATGGAGGCTGTTCTGGCTGCGGAACAGTTTACGGGTCTGCTGTGACAGCGAGGACACGCTTAGCCAGCTGAGAGTGCGGGAGATCGGGGTGGCCTTTTCTGGCTTCTCTCTGTCTCTCCCAAAAGACCCAGAACGCTTGTCCCTCATCATACCCTCTTTAAAAGCAGGGGATACGATCGAGGTCACTTAAAGGTACAAGAGTTAAGCCACAGCACACTGTTCCTCAAGAGTCTGGGATCAAAAACAGAACTACATCACACGGTTTATGCTTAAATATCATGAAGTGATTGGGTTTTAAATCCATGAAGCTCCAGCAAAATAAAAGAATGTCTGATCTCCAATTAATGTCCCACAAAATGAAATTCACTGGTTCATATCCATAGGTGTCTTTGCAACCTGGATGACAAAAAAAACCTCCACTGTGAGTCCTGGAAAGCCCAACACGAGTACTGCAGACCACAAGCAGTAATTAACTCAAGCAGCAGGCTGGAAAATCGCCGGTCTTCCCCCGACGTCCACCCGGAGACACGGTGCAGTTTAAAAGCCACACCAGTTTTTTGGTGAACAACTTTAAACCTGAAGTTGCAGCTGAAGAAAATTAGGCTCAAGAAGGTTTAACATTGAGTTTTAGTACTTTTAAATGCTATTATAAAGACCAGTGATTATCTTACGACATCCATGTGACACTGGTCTAAACACACCTGGAAAGACATCACCAGAGTAAGTTTGATAAATGAAGATGGATGAGCTCAAACGTCCTTTTCCTTTTCATTAGCCGGTAACAGGATCAGGTGCTTCTGTCGCCCTGGACCGTGTTATCTCCAGTCACTGTGTACAGCCACCACCGGATACTCTTCCTGATTACTGACACTGACTACACAAGGGTGTTTGTCACTCACCTGGGACTTCAACACAATCAAAGTCAGTCCTGCAGAGTGCCAGAGCAGGCGTTCCCCTGATCTCTTGGCTACAGTTGTCCATATACAGCACCCATATACACTGACTGTGGGATTGAAAGTTTAGTATAACAAACAACTAGAGTGCTGGTGAAATATGACCTAAACCAGCCCCAACCACTCCCTTACTCCTCTCTGATCTCTCCCTCTGATCTTTGCCCCTCCCCTCCAGTCGCACAGCAACCACAGAAGGGCGACTGGACTTTTCACTCCTCTTCCTTCTCTGGGTTTCCCTCCCTCCTTCTCTTACTATTCTCTAAGACAGAGCCTTCAAACCGGGGTACAAAGAAAACATTTTTTTTTTTTTTACAAAATATATCTTACCAGTAAGGAAAAACAGATTTTGTTTTAGCTGATCTTTCTTTAAAAAACAAACAAACAAAAGTTGGCACACCATAGGCTCCAAAAATACAAAACAATTTAATAATGGACTTCACACATGGTAACGTTTCCTTGGAAACTGAACCAATTGTTAAATTTTAAACAGTGCAATATAACATAATACCACACACATTACATTTGACTTTAGTCAAGCACCAAATTTAGAACGGTTTTTGCCGTCAAAGTGCGTGCTTTGGTTCTGTCTTAGCAGATTTTTCTTTGAAATATACATATGTTCAAATTATCCTTAATATTTCATACACAAATTATGGCAAATATAGAGCATCCTTATTTACTGTATAAACACATGCTGTACAAAAACATAACACATTTAAAAAATATAATAGAAATAAATTAAAATGAATACAAATTATTTTTATTTCAATTATATAAAGTATATACATGTGTATATATATATATATATATATATATATATATATATATATATATATATATTAGCTGCATGTTTTTCTTTATAATAACTCATTTATTTTTACACATTTTTTATACGTGAAAATATTAATTTTTAATTCAGATTTTATTTATATTTATTTTTTAAGACTGTTGTCCCCTCACAAGATGATCATCATATTTAGGGGTCTCTTCAATTAAGGAGCTAAACTTTAAAAACAACAAATTCAACCCTGCAAAAGAAGTCCTTACAGGCTAAAGACTTCCTGACCAACACCTCCATTTGCTTTGACCCGTACACAATATTGAGGACCAGCGGATCAACCTGCTAGACCAGCCCAGACCAGAATATCCAGCAAACCACGCACAAAATATGCCAGCAGTGAAGGAAGAAAACAGTGGGATAAAAGCAAAAGAGGTGTTTTGTGTCGGCCAACACACAGACATTAACACTGTCCGCAGGCAAAGGAAATGAGGGCTTTAGAGATCTGCAGGTACTTAAATAATTTCACGGAATTAGCATGGCACATATCTAAAAATATAAATACCATGGTATTTTTTGTTCGCTGTCTTTTGTATTTTCTTAGTACCATAATCTGAATGCACGAGTGTATGTGAACATGTAAAGCAGTTCTGTGGTTTGGGTAAATTTATCTGTCTAACTACAGTGAAAATCCCAAATAGACTTCCTTCTATTTACGACAGAATGACCCGGGTCCATCCAACTTCAACACACGGCTACACAGGAAGATCAATCAGGTTGTTTGACTTTCACATGGGGAATAGCAAACAAATACAGGCCGTAAATATACAGTGTGTGTAATTAATGATTAGACTTTCACCCCCGCAGCAGCCTGTGAGACAGTGCGCCAATTGTCCTAGAAAACCTCCATATATCCACACAGCCAGATGTAATAATAAACAGACCTTCTCTCATAAAACACACAGCTAGACGATCCAACCTTTATCCTCAGCACTGCAATCAGCGGCCCTCCACGCTTTCACCGCCATTAATAATTCACCAGGGCCAAGCGCACAACTGCTGAGATAAAACATACAATCAATCTGGAATAAAGACCAACAGCTTCTGTATAAACAAAACCAGCTAATTATGTTATGTACCGCAAAAATAAAGCAGCAATCTGATTGAATAGCATTATACAAAGAGGGCAAATGCTTAAAATTAATTAATTAAGTGTACACTATGCAAAGATACAAATATAAATGCTTATACATAAGCAAACTCAATTTTCCAATTCAGTTTTTCTTTCAGGTAAACTACTGACACAACAAAGCAAAAAAAAAACTAAATCTTGCTTAATTGAAGTGTTCTGAGTTATTGCAAACTACAGCTTATTAGGATAATAAGGTTCTGCTAGTCTCACCAGTTATCTCACCGGTTCTGCTAGTCTCACCTATTATATTCAAAAATGTAATTTATTACTGTGATGGCAAAGCTAAGCTTTTTTTTACAATGTAAAAGACATAATGAAAGAGAAATATAAATAAAGAATAAAAATATAAAAAATACAGTTCAAAAAATGAAACACTATAATTTAGAATGCGTTTCTCACATTTACGTTCATTCAGTTAGCAAACAACACTTTTCCTCCACGTATTGCTTGGAGATATTCAGAAGCCACGAAGTTGGCAGGGCGCCGAGGAACCATTTTAATTGTAAGATCATTGTAAGCGATTACCAAGATGCCAAGGAAAGGATTTTATTGTGCTCTGTCCCCACATTTTTATGAGCTGGGTTTATTTGTTCCCGTGAGCATGAAGTGTTTGTCTTTACGACTATATATAGGGCCCTATGAAATCTGTTTTATTTTTTTTTCCCAAATTCTGTTTTATTTTTTTTCCAAATTCAGTTTTTTCTGTTTTAATTTTTCTGGATTCTGTTTCTTTCCGTTTTAATTTGTCTTGACTCCTTTTTAATGGTTAAATTAAATTGTATTAATCAAAAAGCATGTGTAATTAATTAAAATCATGAAACTTATACATTTTCACATCAATTTATTAAAAGTTTAACAAAAATTACATGTTAAGGACCCTATGAAATGTTTTATTTTTTCTTCACCATATGATTTATTGTTACCTTATTCTGTGTTTTAGCATGTCTAATTATTTAAATGCATAATAACATCTTAATTTATTAAATTTGATAGCCTTATGCATTTTTTTACCCCTCTTCTGTTGTGTATTTACATTTTTCTGGTTATAAAATGAAGGCATAAAACATTAATTTAATTTATCTTTTAATTATTAAAGATTAAGCAAGCTTTATTTTTTGGTAAACAAAGGGGATTTACTATTAAAATTAAAACATGGAAGAAATGTTGTGTGATTATTCCTTAAATAATAATTTTTGTTTCTTTTTAGTAGTAGTAGTAGTAGGCTATGTTCATTCTGCTGAACAATAGTAATACATTTCTGGCAAATACTTGTCTTTAAATTAAACCAGACTTTTATTTTGACGGGTTGCCCTGAATACCTTTACAGTTCTGTGTATGTGATATGACACTAGTTTTACTCAAATCAAATGGTCAGAAGCTCATGAAAGCTCTCTCAGAGCAGTTCTGGAGATGTTGTTCATGTGTTTACGTCCTCATTTAGTGAGACAGCAGACGCTGAAATCACCGCGAGCGTCACGCGCGCTTCCATATGTGTGTAATAAACGAAACTGCGCTTCTGTGCAATTCATTAACAGAGACACGCAGAACATGTAGGATTCATATTTAAATTGACTTTTCCGGCTTAATATTTACAGATATTAGTCTATATCGTAATTTAATTTAAGTCTAATGACCTACTTTTGATTAATTCATTCAAAATTTGACAAATTCCGTGATATTCCACATTAAACTGTAAATTCCTTTTTTATGACTGGATTCTGTGATTCCGTCCGTGTTTTCCGCATTGCAGAAATCATAGGACCCTGTATATAAAATCTCTGCGTGTATGTGTATTTGTGGGTGCATTTGCGTATGTGGGAGAATCTTACAAAATGTTTGTTCAATTCAATATGTTCTGACCACTGAATTGTGTTTATGCTGGAAAGATGGATACAATGAAGGAAAGAAGGAGAGGAGAACAGGAAGAAGCCGTTAAAGATAAGTAGAGTTATCAGTGCTCTCATCACTTCTTTCTCTGTTCCTATTCACAGAGAGATCATGAGTTGACCAATAACTAACAGAACCCTCCGGGTGACCTCTGACCTTCGGCTCCCATGAACCTGAGAGGCTGGCCATCACCTCCAGAACAAGGTCCCGCAAATAATTGTTGACCCATGATGACCTCCTCAACACATTCCTCTCTCTGGTATGCTTCACAGGAATGAACGAAGGAACTCTGATCTATCATCTTTCGTGTAAACCTGCTCTGTCTCTGCACACAACTGCTCTCCAGCTGTGAAATCAAACACACACACTCCAGGCCTGCTCTGCCTAACATGATCCAATTGATCAGTACACTTTACTACTGATCATAAACAAGACACTAAAATGTATTCCAACATTCTATTCTATTGTCATGTGCACTCAATCTAACCTTGGGCACACCTAAAGATTTTTTACATTTCAGAATGATAGTAAAAGAATAAAGTCAAATAAACAAAACAGAAGCATAAATTCAGTTGACTGTGTCCACACTTCTGACTTAATTAGACTTGAGTGTTTTCTTACTTAATAGCAACTGTTTCAGCTTGTGAAATATTTTTGATGACACATGATACTTTACAGCATATTGTGTCACTCGTAATAAGCTAGGTTGTGCATGTATTTCAGTTATAAAAGAGAATGTAAGAGACTTCTGACCTTTTAAACGTTAGTGTGACACACAAGTGTGGTCTGTAAGTTTTCAATAAACTTTATTTTCAATGTTATTATTCATAGTGTAGAGCCACCGTTAACATCCCTTCTCAGACTAAAACATGCCACTTTGTTTATGAGGAAAATGGGTTTATAGAACGCCCACAATCACAGAGGCTGGCATGCAGGTGCTCTGCAGGATGTGTGTCCACGAGTGTGTGTTTTTCCAAGCATGTCTCTGTGCGTGTGTGTTAAGAAACCAAAAACCATAAAACACCCAAAAAAGTTTGCTTTTATTGTTTCTGAGTCACTCTGTCCTAAGACTTTGGTCAGTGTGGAAAGCAGTGGTATACTTAGACAAATGTTATTGTCATTAAAGGTATAGTTCACCAAAAAAAAAAAAAATTGTCATAATTTACTATTTTAACCTAGACCCTTATGTACAAAACTGTATGACTTTCTTCTAAGGTAACCAAACAGTTTTGAATGACCGATGACTTCAATTGCATGGACAGACAACAACAAGAAATATTTTATATTATATTAAATATTTACTTTTATGTTTCACAGAAGAAAGAAAATTATACAGGCTTGAGGCTTGAACAACATGACGGTGATTAAATGATGACAGAATCTTTTAGTGAACTATCTCTTTTAAGTCAGACAGCATTCTCTGTCCTCAGCTCTGAAAACTCTTTCAGCTAGTTGATAACGGGGAGGAAGTATCACGACTGGGATGAGAGCCGTGTCTCTCCTGAGAGGGTGTCAGGGCCCCCAGGAGGAAGTTTCCTGGTAACAGAGCTCAGTGTCTGCTGAGCACAAGCTCTGCTTCTCCACTGCTTTCTCTAAGTACATCTACCTGGATATAACAAAAAGCAAGAAATATAATAGTATAGTTTTTAATGCCACTTTACTGAGTTCATGAATTATCTCTTGTGATGTTCAAACCTATAACCTGCAAAGACCTTTTACCATTGATAATTTGAGCTGAAAATCTACCTCAGCTTGACGATTTTCAATTTTTTTTTCTAATTCAGAGCATAAGTATGGGTCACACTATACTCTGCCACAGCTCACTTCACACTTTTTCATTTAGTCATGACACTAATGGGCCTGTATGTTTGGACAACGACCACTAGGGGGCGGTACAATGTTTAAAAAGCTGCATGTAAAATGTAGAAACGGGGCCAAAAGGACACAGCTCTTTCCTCTAAACTACAGATTAAATTAAGCATGAAAAGACTCTGCTGGCTGCTGCATGAGATGAAATATGCATTATCAAATTCATGTTTTTCATGTGCATTAGCAAAAGCATCAAACCTTTACATAAATAATATTGATAATTGTAATATAATATCATAAGAATTTACTTAGCCAGTTATTTAAACCCCAATCTAACTAAAAATGCTAATGCATTCTTTCCAAAAGAATCCTAGTAAAACCTATTACAACCAGCCCAAACATGTTATAGCACAAATGTAGGCAGGTGTTGACCCCTCACCCCTGAACACTGACCCCTGCATGCTCAATGTGGGGTGGAGGATGTTGACGTTTCAGTGAATAGAAACAAAAGCCATCTAAAACCAGTCAGATGGCCTGATAGAGTCAGCTCTAAAACACGAAAGTCTTTATCAGGGAGCTTAAACTCCCTAATGACTAATGCACGCAGACACACACAACACAGGCCTTGTGCACACACACTCACATTGACTCACAATAAAGCAACCTAGAGGACATGCTAGCTAAAGCACAGGAAAGAGTGAAACTAACTGACAAAAATAAAGACATTGCTACATAGTATAAATGAGTAGTTCTCAAATGGAGGGTCACACGCAGAAATGAGTTGTGGACAGCAGGGGTAAAATGCAACTAATCATATAATCATGCATGACGTTGACCTCCAAGATTTATGTCCAGTTAGACTTTTCAAGCCAATTTAGGCATTTAAAGCTATAAAGAAAATGCATAAAAGAATGAGTATCATGGAAGAGTGTCAAGACTCTAATGTATATAATTTCTTAGCAAAACCTCTCTTTAGAGACATTTAAAAAACAACAATGTACATAAAATAGACTACAAAAGATTTTGTATTCTTTTTTAAAAATTATAGAGTCTCTTAAGATCACCAAGGCTGCATTTATTTGATCAAAAACACAGTAAAACAGTAATATTGTAAGATATATTTCAATTTTAAATAGATGTTTCCAAATTTTATAAATTTTAAAATGTTATTTATTACTGTGATGCCAAAGCTGAATATTCAGCAGCAATTACTCCAGTCTTCAGTATCACACTTTATAAATCTAATCTAATATAATATGCCGATCTGGTGTTCAAGAAACATTTCTTATCAATGCTGAAAATGGTTGTGTTGCTTAATATTTTTTGGAAATCGTTTCACAATTCTTTGAGGAATAGGGAACAGCATTTATTTGACTTTTTTTGTAAAAATTTTTTTTTTTACTCTCAATATCTATCAGTTTAATGCATCCTTGCTGAATAAAAGTAATAATTTCTTTATATATATATATATATATATATATATATATATATATATATATAATATATATAAAAAAAAAAAATTCTGAATTGGTAGTGAAATGTAGGGTTACAGATTAATAATTAGGTAATTCTATAGTGTTTAATATATTTATGAATTTAAAACTAGGAAGAAAATTATAAATAAATGACAATGTATGTCTAGGGCATGTCTTGATTTAGATGGCAATGTAAATGTCTGACGGAGGGATGTGACATGGGGGTGATGTCTAGATTCCATCTGTTCTTCGGGTCATGCTGTCGTCAGCCCTTTCCTCTTCCTGTAAGTGTGTGTCATGTCACAACAGAGTGGTTTTGCTTATGTTTGTCACTGGTGGGATGCACTGCTAAAGGGAGGGAGAGAATGAAAGGAAGGAAAGGAAAAAGAGAAGTGTAATCTGTCCAGAAGTGCTGCCCGGCTCCTTGTTCCTCCTTTTATCTTGCCATCCTGGAAAAAGAGGAAGCTGTAGGCTACTGTGAGAATGGTCATATGTGACCCTTCACATATCCCCTGTATGTTACGCATATAAAGGTCAAAGAAACCCCAAATACCATTCAAGATATCAGCACTCAATGCCGGGCCTTTGAGTGTGTGATTTTCTGCTTTTTGGTTGTTCAGTTTCCAGCAACTGCTTATACGCCACTAATGTATTACAACATCAATCACACACAGTATAGCTATATACTACTCATTAGCAGAAGTCATCTGCTCCACCCTGATCCACAATATTAGTCACACTGACAGCTGGTCTGTGTGTGTGTGTAGGTGTGTTTTAAATGGAAGTATGTTGTAACTATTGTTGCCATGTTTGCATGCTTTATGCAAAGTTTTAAAAGCATGCTGTTTAACAAGATTTAAAAGGACAAGCCACAAAGTGTGTGACCCAAAATAGTACATGTAGCTCATGTTAAATTCATAAATATTGACTGTTAAATATGAACTTAACATCTAAATTAACTGGTCTAAATAAACCTGAATATTATTTAAAATGACTGAATCAATTTGACTTCATCTGACCAAACAAATTAATTTTTATGGGTTGGTTCAAGTAGAAATAACTCATTGGAGGGCAAAAAACACTTTTTTTATTATTTATTTTTTACAATCATTATGCAATATAGATGGATTTTTATGAATATTAGCATCAATAATGCTAGGAAACCAGTCAGCACACATCAATAGTCTGTCTCTCTCTCCCTACCTTTCATGCTAACACACACACACACACACACACACACACTGAAATGTCACTTAGGTCTCACCCAAATGTTGTTGTATGGGAATGCAGACAGACATGCCAATGAAGGTGTCCATAACTATGATGTATGACATGTGTGTATATGTAGGTGTGTGTGTAGCTGGAATCACCCAGGGCATTTTCTACTCTGAAGAGTGCAGGATCATCACAGTGAGCTCACAGGACTGGAATGAGAGCAGGACAGCAGATCCGCTCCACAAACACCAACAGTAGTGAAAACTGACCTAAATATATAACCTCAATTCAAACAAATTATCAAATCCAGTTCTGACTCACTGATTACATGGTCATTTACCAAAGAATGGATATAAATGTTATTATGAAGATAATATATTATGACAAATAGTGGTCGAAAAAATTTAAACATTTAACAAGAAAATAATTTATATATATAAAAAAAATTTTTGCTTATTTGATCTAAATATGTTTCCTAAATGTTTTTTCTTGAAATATATGCACTTAATTTTTTAAAATAATGAATTAAAAATTAATAATGTAATTATATAGATTGATAAATATATGAATATAAAACAGTCTTTTTGTGACATCAAATCTTTGAAACATATTCAAGAGTTTAGTTAGCAGCAAGTAAACAAAATTTTCTCAAGCACTGTTACTTGACCTGAGCAATAAAAAAATACTTTTGTTAGTGTAATCTAACACAGTAAGGCTGATTATTATAATATGTTGAACTTGAACATAAATAAATACATGAATAAATTAATAATAATAAAAAAAATGTTATTTCTTTGTGGTTTCTTCTAAATAATTGAGTTTTCCAGTTCCTGGAAAAAGAATACTGTGTTGTGTAAGCAGGCAAAATCTTTTTCATGAGTGAGGACTTTTCTTTACTTCTTTACTTAACTTCTTTAGGTTGGCCACAAAATCTCTCATTTGTCTGAATGTTTCTGCAATGGCTAAACAGAAAGGCAAAAAAGGAAAGCTAGCCTTATCTAATGCTGTCGGATTAGCATACTAAGAGACCTGGAGCCCTCGGGGAACCTCTCAGAAAAGAGTCACAATCAGGAGGAGAATTAAACTGGCATGGATTCCACACGTCCCATTGATCTGTTGACAGCCAACCTGGCAACCCGCCACAAACCTCAACGGTTCTCCAGAGAGGAGAACCACCAGTGTGGAGCCTGAAAACAAGGGTGATTAATTGCGGGAAGTGCCAGATTCGCTTTGTTAACTACTGCTAAACGGTCCTTTGGTGACATCAAATCTTGAAACACATTCAAGACTTCTCAGTCAGTTAGCAGCAAGTAAACAAAATATCCTGAAAACTGTTGTGCTGCTTAATATGTTTGAAGAAACCATATTTTTTTCAGGATTCTTTGATGGAGAGAAAACTTTTGTAACATTATAAATGTCTTCACTATCACTTTGATTAATTTAATGCATCCTTGCTACATAAAAGTATTAATTTCTTACTTTTAGCAGTAGTTTATCGTGTGAATAAAACCTTTTCAATTATCTTCAATAATTTAGCATGTTCACAGAGAAGTAGTAGTTGTCAGTTAAGAGTCTGTGCAAAAACACAATTTGCTACTGTTGCTGTTAACAACAGCCACAACACTGAGATGAAGTACGGCTGCTTGCCTCCTCCATCTCAGATTTCGATGCATGCTTTAACGCATCTTTGAAGGCGGGGCTTTGGAAAGAGGGGTGTGTCAAATTCAGTGGATTTAAATGTTGCAATTAAAATAGCAGATTTATTGTTAAGAAATGTGAATACATTATTACTTTTTTAAAATAGTCTTAAAAATAGTAACATTTAATTTAAAAATCAATGATCAAATACATTATTATGTAAATATATAGGAAATATGGGGGAAAAAGATATATTTTTTTTTTTTTTTTTGCAATTAAAATGTTAAGATTTAGGCTAGTGTTAAGATATGTGAAGGTATATTTGTAGAATGGTACAAATTTAAGAGTGGAATATGAATGAAACACAAAGAGAAAAAACAAAAAGTCAAAATTTCTTCAGCACTGAGACTGAGGTGATTAATCTAACTGAAGGAGAGAGGAAAAGAAAAGCAGAGTGTGTGAGTAAGAGCCGCTGAAGTGTGAGGGACCGTGGCCTCCAGCTAATCTAGCTCTGTCTCCTTTCTGTTTAAATAAACCAAGCTGAAGAGCAGGAGATCCTTACAACTCTCTCCCACCTTCCATTGTCAGCGAACCATACGCTCTCACTCTCCGTGGGCCCATTACTGTCTGATTTAAGAGGAGGTGAGAGAAAGAGGGGTCAAGAGAGAGGCAGAGAGAAAGTCAGCCTGTGTTATGCTGATCAGGCAGACGCATGGCTGAGAGCCGTCTGTCACCATGACAATAGGGTTCCCGACACAGGGCTGGCGCTCTGCCCTCTGCAGCGGGAAGCACGACAACTCAAACACGCACAGACACATCCAGCTGTCAGACACAACCAACACACGCCGATGAAGACGGCAGCCGAACGTCAATGACAGAGGGCCGCTGGGATTTCAATGAGGGATGCGGCCTTGACCCTGATGTAAGAATGACCCAAGTCTGTCAGATTGTGAAGAGATTCATTAAAGGCCTCATGATAGACCAGTTTAGGCTTTATTATTGCTACAAAAAATTAGCTAATAACTTCTGGCTCATGATGCCTCTATTAAAAACTCAAAGTTAGTCATGCATATCTGTCTGCATCAAATCAAATGCAGGGTAAACATTATCATTTCCACATAGCAAATCGCTCTCTGTACTTGTCATTTTGATAGTACTAGAAGCGTGAATCATGTTTTATGTGTTTTTTTCTGTCCTCTTCCTTCACTGACACTCTCAAACTAAATGTTGTCAAACTAAATGTTACTAAATTTGCAGTTTTATTTGTATTATTATTATTATTATTTATTTAACTACCAATAGAATTAAAAAAGTACACATATATGTAAATGTATTTTTCACTAGGGTATGCATATAGTAAGTAGATTCTAAATTACTTAATTGCTAAACCCAAACTGAGAAGCAGTGCACAGCAAGATGATGAGAGTGAAAAGACAAAAAGCTTTGTTGTCTTCTAGTCATTCAGCATATCACCTTATATCTTATTTTACAGACTCATAAGATACACAGAGACAGAGTCAACCAAAAAGAGCAAGAGAGAGAAAGACAGGAGTTGTGACAGAAGGAGCAGAATCATAAAGGACTTAACTAGGCCCTATTTTGCACTTACATAACATTTCATTTCACTGATTCATTTCACAAGTGCACATATAAATGTTAATCACAGCAACAACAACAAAAAAAATAGTTTTTAACTATTTCCCACCCTCTTATCAAACCATTAGAATTCATCAGGCTATTTGTCTTTGCCTACAGTATATTTAAGACTATATGTAAATTATAGGTTAAAAGAATTTTTATAGGACAAGATCTTTATGAGTGGGCCTCCTCTCTCCCAGGCCCAGGACAACATTCCTGGTCATACCTCCCTCGCAATGGAATCCAGTTTTCAATGATATATCTCTTTTAAACACTCGTTTAAACATTTTGAACACAGATGGCTTCATGGCAAACAGGTCCTTATCTGTCTGCAGGTGTGAGAGAGCCAGACCGCTGGGAAAGTTGTTTGATTCATTGACTTTCTCACAACAATGCAAACTCAACAAGTTAATATACACTACACTACAGTTAATGTTTTGGAGACCGTAAGAATTTTTTATTTTTTTATTTAGCAAGGGTGCATTAAATTCAAAAGATCTAAAGTGACAGTAAAAAAAATCATAATGTAACAAAATATGTCTATTTCAAATAAATGCTGTTCTTTTTAACTTGCTAATCAACAAAGAATCCTGAAAAATGCATCAGTTTCCTTAAAAAAATTAATTAGCACAACTGATAATAATGTGAAATACTTCTTGAACACCAAATCTGTATATTAGAATGATTTCTGAAGGGTCATGTGACATTGAAGACTGACGTAATGATGCTGAAAATTCTGCTTTTCCATCACAGGAATATATTACATTTCAGTATAAATAAATTTTATAAATAAAACAGAAATCAGTTATTTTCAAGTTCTCTAAGCAATATTACTGTTTTTATTGTAATTTGGTTTTGAAATGCAGCCTTTATTGAGGTTAAGAGACTTTTTGCAAAAACATTTAAAAAACCTTACCAGCCCCAAGCTTTTGAATGGTAGTGTACATAGACAAAAAAGAAATGAGAAAGGTGGAAGAAAGGAGAGTAAGAGTGAAACTATGGACAGAGATGGATAGTTTTCTCTCTCCTCGGGCAAAAAAAAAGGAGTAATAATGTGACCAGTAATATATGAGAGTTAATAACCCATGAGACGAAACACAGAGAATGAAACAAGCCTGAAGGTTTTCACACATATACACATTCCCAGGGGCACAAGCTTCACTTTCTCATAATGACCTCATACCTGGATCATTTCACAGCCAACCTCACATTTCCTCTCAGGGAATAATAATTAGATTGGCTGATTAAACACCAGTAATAATGGCTAGTCAACTGCAAGATCCTTTAAAGACTCTGACATTTATCTCACACAAAACATTGATGAACCATGTTCCATCAGAGACACAGCGTTTTTCCCTATTACTGCCCCAACCCTGAGGACATTCTCCCTTTCCACAGCCTGTTTCTTGAACATTCCAATCCTTCTGTTCTGCGCCGCTCCCGGGTGTAGCACCAGGGTGTAAATCAACTGCCCCGGCTGTACAGACAGCCTTAGTCTCATTGTGCACACTGTGACTTGTGAGGTCTAAGAATAAGGGCTATTTTTCTGTATTACACCTACACAGATCTGTGTATCATGGATCATGTCATGTGATATATGTTAGTAGAGCCAGACTTTCATTACATCACTGGCATCAGTCTCCATCTCTCTCTCGTGTTGCTTTGGCACACAAATCTTCATCAGCATCAGTTAAATTTACTCACCCTCAGGCAATCCAAGGTCACTTGGATCCCCTGCAGTGAATGGGTGCCGTCAGAATGAGAATCCAAACAGCTGATAAGAACATTACAATAATCCACAAGTAATCGACCCAACTCCAGTCCTTCAATTAACCTCTTGTGAAGTGAAAAACCGTTAAGGTGAGTGCAGGAAGTGTTATTATGGACTATTGGACTCATATTTAGGCCAGAAGTGACAGTTTAAAGTTAAAATGCCTTAATAGTGGATTTATTTCTTAAACATGCAGCATTTTATTTCACATAACATTAATTGGACTGGAGTTGTGTGGATTATTGCAATGTTTTTATCAGCTCTTTGGACTCTCATTCTGACGGCAGCCATTCACTTTTGAGCAAGTGATAAAATGCTAAATTCCTTCACCTTTAAGACTCCATGAAATATAGGCTAGCCCATAGCCAATAGTATTTCATTTACAGTACTTCATGAACACGACTTGATAGTTAAAATCCTACTAAAAGTCATAAAAGTCAACTTAACTAAATTTTGATTTCATGGAGTTTGATTTCATGGAAAGCTTTGTATTCTTCTGATGTTCAATATAATGAATAAAGACTGTATGACTTACCTGCAGCAGGGAAAATGCACACAGAGTCAGGAACAGCAACATTGAGGGAGAGAGAAGAGACAAAAGAGTCTTGTTAGCCAAGTAAATGAAATTGAGAAAAAAAACTGAATTATCAATTAATTCTACACACAACAATGTGTATTCCTTGTGTTATTTGAACATACATATTGTTCTCTCATGCTAATTAATGAGTGCCCTTTTAAAACCATTTACAACCTTTCTGATCATCGTTATCTCATAAAATTCCTTATGTCTAGATAGTAAATGCATAATATGTAATCATTTAGGCTCTAACCTGCTATCAACATTCGTCTACTATGTCAAAGTTGATAAACTCTTTAAAAAATGCATACCCTTATTAATTTTGTCTGCCAGAATTATGTCTTCATTTTATTTAACTGTGGCAGCCCTCCAAATTACATCAGTCAGAAGTCAGAATAGCTTTATTCACACTGGCAAAATAATTAAAATAAAAATAAAATAAAAAACATATAATAAAATCAATATAACAATAAAGTTTCATGTCAGTTATAGCTGATTATACTGTGGCAATTCTGTTCCTTTTTTCTGTGCAATTTATTCCTACAGAAATTTAAAAACAAATTAAATTTGACACTTTTTTGGAGACCCAGCTGGACATGCATACCTGATAATGAACACTGCCGGAACGCATGTGTATGTGAGGAAAACAGGGAATGCTGGAGGAGGGGTATCTATCCTGTGTGTGTGTTTTAAGGATGAATGAGTAAAACCTCTAGATGTGGAATGCAGTTGAATTACCACACAAAAGACTCTTCAAACCCCTCCACAGCTGCCCGCCAATTCTGCCAAACCGTTGTTTAAAAAAAGATTTGTATAGGTCAGGAAAACAAACTTCACTAACATATCTCCCCATCTGCCTCTCTAACATGCTCAAACAAACAACAGAAATTATTTTTCAAATGTTAGCAAAGGTCTGATAGGCTAAACCTTTTTGGTCATTTTGTATTGCCCCAGAGAGAACAGTGGCACCTAATCTGTACTTCACAGAAATGCACTGTGAGGCCTCAGCTGTCAATCAAGAGTCAGGGGAGGAGTCATGGACAAAGAAGAGGAGGAGTCAGCGACTCGGTGAGGTGCACAAATCCACTTCTGCAGGGCAGCATGAAGAACTGTATACATATTTTAAATAACATATTGTAATATACTGTAATAGATTACAAAATGGCTTCAAAAGGAACAATAATAATGACAAAGAAAAAAGATTGAAAAAATTACCTAGCAAAAATAAAAAAACAAAGCCGATTTTGAGCAAAATAAGATCAAAAAGCAATATATACAACAATGTAATTGCAATATATACAACTATAATGCATAATATATATAATAATATGTAGACATAGACAGATACTTTTACTTTAATACAAATAAACAACACTCTACACTTAATTGAAAAAAGTAAATTGCTTTTAACACACAGCCTAAGTACTCAGTTAAGTTATGAGCCATAATAAACAAAACAAGCACAAGCTCTCATTCTCATTCCCTCACTGGCTGTACCTGAGTAAGGGTTTCTCCTTTTCCTGTAGCCCCAGAAACGGATTCCTTTGACAGGCATGACTGTGTCCGTTTATCCTCCCTGAGCTCCACAAACACTCAAGCTTCCCCACTCTGCTGCTCCCAACACACACATACACACACACCTCCTCCACACCACGGCACACGCGCTCTAAACACACACTCACCCCAATGTAAAAGGCCCGCCTCGCACTGGGATAGGAGTTGGGGGGTTCACAGAAGCCTGACCGCAGTGACCCCTGCCAGGCAGGTTGCCAGGGAGATGCCGCATCATCTGAAGAGCCTTGCGGTTGCTAGGCGAGCACCACTTTAGCATCCTACACGGCTGAAGAGGCTGATGGAGCTCATAATGTAATTTGCCTCAAACAAACCAACAAAAGAAAATCTGGTCGTTTGGAGAGGCTCCTTCGCAGAGATGCATGGGGACACTTGGCTCTCAAAAAAGCTTCAAGGTTTTATAGCTAATTGCAGGGATAGAGGAATTAACAGGATACAGGAAAATATAAGGAAAGGTTATGTTTCATCAATTATTGGGGTTTCTGGGTCACACCAGATCAAACACTTGACCACACACTCTTAAAAATAAAGGTTCCAAAAGTGGGTTTTGCAATGGAAGAACTATTTTTGGTTCCACAAAGAATCCTTCATGGAACAGTTCATAAATATATTTCTTCGAATAAATATATTATCTGTTATCTGTTCTATTATCTGTCTTGTCTTTATTTGACAGGTGGGGAGCAACAAGAAGTTACAGGGAGAGAGAGGCAGAACAGGACTGGGAAATGACCAAGGCCAGACTCAAAAACAGGTACCCATGGATATGTATATTTAAATAGTCTTTGATGAAGATACATTTTTATTTACAGCTTGGATGCAAAATCCTGAATTGTAATGTCATCAGTGTAGCCATATTTAGCCAGAAAAATCTCTTGAGTTGCATTGCTATTTGTTATGCCCATGAGAGCTGAATACAGAGTGTTGTACGAAGTTTAAAGCAGAGACACGAATTGGGGAATCTAAAAGTGCTGCCACATGCTGGATGGCACCAGCTCTCACACAGTCCTGAGTGCCTGTGGTCTCATAATGGCTAACGGCAGCATGGGAAGTCTCCAAATCTCATCCCATCACTACCCACAAAGCAACAAGGGATTCCACTGTGAGATCATTTGTTTATGATTTTACTACTGATGACTCTGCCATGAGGCTGCTTGGGAAAATTATGTACCAAAGACAAAAGTTTATACACTCATAGTTAAAAAATAAGTCACACAAACTCCATGAAGTTGATACGATTCAAATGTGTGAGCCAATATTATTTTGCTTGTTAATTAGACTGTTTAATGTTGCCAGATTTTGACAGAAAAGAACACCTAACAGATTCATGACTCCTCTACATGCATGTCGAGCAGAACAGGCACCTGCTATAATTTCAGAAATATTAAACCAATGCCCCAATGAGATAAGAAGTGAGAGATGGGAACAACAATAGAATGAATTACAGTTTATATGTCCAGTGTCATTTATCTCATAGATGGGATGGGGCCAACCAACTGTTCCTCGAACTACTGAGTACACAAACTATGTATTTGGCCTTGGCATCAGTGCTGACATGAGACTCTCAGAGGCTGGTGTGTGTCTGTGTGTGTGTGTGACTGAGATCTCAAGAGGATCAGCGACATGTCTAACCCTATGGCTGCCGCTCCTTGTTTCTGCACAAAGGATTTCACTGTCCTGTAAGATAAAAAAAAAAAAAAGTGCGAAGACAAATGAAAGGATGCACAGAGAAGTGCAGACAGTGAGTGAGCGTTACACATTTTCAAACTAACCAGCACCAAACTCACACTTCCTTCTCCGTATTTTAAAGCAGAGTGTAATTTCAAGTGTTTGGAGAGTTTAGGGTGTGGGCTTGAAGGATGTAAATATAGACCTACTCCAAATCCAGCACTGGGCCACCCTGACCTGCCCAGCCCACATCAGTCCTGGGTCAACCCTGAATGCAGACAATATAGCGTGGAAGTGTCTCAAATTAGCTTATTGCTCCCTGTATACCTCACATCCTTAATGCCACTGAATGACTAGCTATTTATAGACAGATTACAGAAAGGAAGTGAGTGTACAGAATGAGTCCAAGCCCAGTTCTGGGAGAGAGGTAAGAGATCAATAGCATTCGTGAAATATGATGGGAGCCCAGTGAGTAACTAACGTGGGCTGGGTCCCTGTCCTGTTTTAAAGACAAAAATGAAAAAACTGACAAAATTACAGCTTGATTTAAAATGAAATGCAACAGAAAAACTGTTTTCAAATGTTATTTACCTTTATTTCACACATCAGACATTTCTCATAGTTCACTGTTGTAAGTTTTGAAAAACAAAAATAGGAGCAAAATTGTTAGGTCTGAAAAAAACTTAAAAAAAAAAAATTAGAGCCCTTAAGTGTTGCATATATGGCCACTGAGTGAACTGACTTTTTTGAAAGGGTATAACAATAAAAAATATTAATAAATGATCTAAATGATGAACATTATTGTGGCCTTTATGTAAAAATAAATAAATTAATTAAAAGTACCATATTTCAAAAAAACTCAAATCAGGCTCAAGCTCCCAGCTGTGCTTTCTGCCATGCATGTTGCCAGTTCAGTAAGACGCGTACAATTACAAAATACTACACAGACAGAGCTACTGTTAAAATAACTGGCATATCTGATGGATTCCAGATGGGTTTGTGAGATGGTATCCTCCTCCTCATTACAGAACTCTGCACAGCACATGTGGAATCACTCTGGTCAGATCCACTCAAACCTGTCCCCACCACCACCATTACGCCTGTATCGCTGTCTCTGTATGGAGGCATCTTCAATGGGAGGGGTGGTGGGGTCGGGACCCAGTCAGGGACCACATGAAAGACAGACTGGTTGTGCCACGATATGCTTCTCAGAAAGATGGGGGATGGATAGAGGGTGGTAAAGGAAAGAGGGAAGAGAGGAAGGTGCTAATGTCCTGCTTATAGGGCTTTGAGAAGTTCTTCTGGATTCATCTACAGGCAGATATCATTAAGAGTCAAATAAAGAAATAATATGATGAGCTATATACTTAGCTCAGATCAACTAAAAGGGGGGAAATGGTGCTTGGTGGGCCCCATGTCTGCAAAACAGAGAAAAGCAGCTGTTTTAGCTAACACCACACACACCTCCTCACACTCTTCCAGGCCAATTAAGACATGTTGTTATGTTATAAGTGAATGCTTACAATAAACTCCCCCTCTGTGTCACACACACACACACACAGACTCCCACAGAAGCTACAATTAATAATGTAACAAAGTTGAGGGATCTGTATAAAGCAGGATGTCAGCGTATTTAAATGACATATAGCTAATAGTCCACTCAAAAATGAAAATACATTTCATTATTCTGAGTTCTGACTCACAGTCAGTGCCATCACTGACTCGCTTTGTATAGTCCACTCAAAAATGAAAATACATTTCATCATTCTGACTCACAGTCAATGCCATTACTGACTCGCTTTGCTGTTCCAAACCTTATTTGACTTTCTTTTTTTTCTGTGGAACACAGATATTTTAAGAAATGTTTCAGTGTTTGGTTACCAACATTTGTTAAAATATCATTTGTGTCTCACAGAAGAAAGTCATACAGGTTTCACATGAGGGTGAGTAAATTATTTTTTGGGGGAGTGAACTTTCTGTTTAAATTTAAAGGGGATATTTCAATACTTTATTTAAAAATGCAAATTTAAAGAAATTAAGACCAAAGATGTGTGCCATATGTAAATTGGCAAAAAATGAAAACGAGGCTGAGGGATAGAGACAGTCTGTTAAATGAGTTGTTGCAAAAATACATCTTTCTAAAAATTTCCATTGAGCCTAAATGAAAAGCATCATATTTATTAAAATACGTTTGCCTTCACATTCTTCTCAACTGATGGCCATTTAGAAGTAGGCCTGTACTGACAAAACAAAACACATATAAATCAATTCTTTATTTTGAAATGTAGCTACATACGTTTTATGAAATGTGTCTGTTTTTTCCCTGTAGGCCGCTCTCATATTGGCGCATGAGCTGTTGTCAAATGCAGCATTTTAATGCCACAGCTCCACAAAAGATATTTAAGATATCATTTATAACATTCATGTTTTAATATTTTATAATAAATAATATTTTATGATCAAAGATAATATGTGTTGGAGAAAAAAACAGGATAAAGAAACATAAGTAAGCAAATTAGAGTATTGGAAGAAGAAAGAGCAAAAGTAAGATATACAGCTTTTTCCTCTCCAGACTGACATTTAAATCAGACAGTATAAAGGCTATCAAATTACCTCCCTGTCAGAAGAAGACAAAGACTTCAGAAGCTCCAGACTAGGGGTCCCAGCAGACCAATGATCCCCCAGAAACCGCAGCCCTTCATGAGCTGATTAACCCCACTCATCCCCCAACTCTCCAGCTGCAGTCACTACTGTGATCCCAGAGGAAAGAGAGAAAGAGGGGCTGAAGCAGGCTAACTGGGGCCAGGCTATAGGCTAGCCTTAGAGCGGCTACGATAATGTTTATTTGATGTTTATCCACTCAAAAGAGAAGTGTGAATAAAAGATGAAGAAGAGGGGAGACACAGAGGGAGGAAGAGGAGAGTAAATGTCTAGAAGTTGTAGTGCTTTTAAAAGGGCATGGTAGCAATGGAAACTCTGCCATCATTTACTCACCCTCATGTCATTCCAAACCTGCAGTCTGAATAAAATTTGGATGTACTACATTCGCAATCTTGTTACTGTCATGTGACCTACGGCGTCAGTTGCATCACTTTACTGCAACTCACAAATTCTACTGTTTTATGAAAACTTTAGATTCAGGCATGCTCAGCTCACATACTGTTTTTGCCTACTACTGTATATAGTATAAAAGAATGTATATTCGCATGCAGGGATTAGTTTTTCTTGCTAAGTAGCTTTGAAAATTCTCACTGAAAATTCCATACACACTTCACACACACTCAACGAAGGTCTACAAGAATTCTAAAGTTCTCAGGGCAGAATTCCACACATAGACACAGGAGCTCAGGAGGAATCCTAAAGCGATTAAGCAGGTGAAAGACGAGACAAGTACCAATTCAAAGCAAAACAAGAGCCCCACCCAGAGAACCTGAACTCCGGCTCAGGGCCGCAACAGCAAACACTGATCGAATCCTTCTCCCAATGTCTGAAACACTCCCTGGTGGTGTTTGCATGTGGATTAAATTTGTCATGATTCATTGGAAGGTGACTGATACACCCTCAACTGCTGTTCTCAGGTCTGCCTGAGTGCTGAATTGTATTAGAAGAAACAAGAAAAGCAGATCTAATGTTTCCTGTGGAGTGTCCAGATTTCCTCAGTCTCTTGTTTCCTAATAATACACTAGACATGACAGACTTTACACTGTGTGTGTGGCAAGATTATGAATTGCTTTCTTAACCATGAATCACATACTAAGCTTAACCTTGAGTGAATTCAATAGTGATACTGCTATTTGAAATGGGTTTGACTTTTCGGAAGTTGAAGAACAATGGCTGTCAACACCCCCCAAATTCAAGGCATGCATTGCGGATGGGCAATGTAGTTAAAATATTTTTTTAGTAGATACTTAAAATATATATTTTTATTTAATTAGTGCTCAGTGTCACACGACTGGTGACACAAATAAAATCAACCAGAGAAGAAAGTAAGCACTAGTAGAAACATGATATGATCAAGCCCTAATAATATTGCGCTCTCACAACACATCACATTTCTCTGACCTGAGGCCAGAGAAACTAACCACAAAGGAAAGCAACTTGATGCTTTTGTGTCCCGGTCATGTTTCATAAAGTATCAGTGCTCATCCGCAGAGGAAGTGAGATTGTGAGGGATTTTCCATGAGTGTGTGAATGTCAGAGGTCCATCTCTCTACAGGATGAGATGTTGTGCTACAGAGACAGCAGTGTTTTATGAGGACGGATGAGGTCTGTTCTGTCTACTGAAGTACTGAGGAGTGTATCAGTGCATTCCACTGCTGTCTGGTAATCAGTCTCAAACAGCAGCAAAAGCTCTGTTGATCTTTTCAGTCAGTGAGGGAAATGAACAAACCCCTTTATGTTTGGGGAAGCAGATAAGATTTGCCCTGCAGCTGAACATTTGTATGAATGATGTTCACATCACATGCATAACTGAGCTATTGGTCAAAGCACATCAGAAGACTAGTCTAGTCCTTTTCTCTTTGCTAAAGTACCATCAATAAGGTGCAAACACAGAGCTGCTGCGCTGCAGACACACTGACCTAAAGGCACACACACAAACACACACACAGTCTCATACAAAGAGAAGCAGGAGAGTGGATATAACAGAGAAAACATACTTCTGTATTTTTAGCTCTTTCTCATCCCACAGGACTAAACCAAGTGTGGAGGAAAAGTGCAAGCTCTCCAGCAGTGGTCAGTGCAAATATGCTGAAAGGGCATAAATCTAAAACACATTTGACCACACACGCGCACTTTTCAACACAAAGCGTGTTTGTTCAGAGGGGTCGAGGTGTGTCGCAGGGATCCTGTGGCTAAGTGTGTGTGAAAAGGTGTTTAATATCATTTTATTGCCTGTGTGGTGATGTGTTTCCACACTGCCAGTGCTTCCAGATAAACATCCTTTGGTTCGAAAGTGACTTTGTTGGTTAACTGTGGTACATGTATGTCAGCATAGTTGTGGGTGGGCTGGGCAACTAGTGTGTGTGTATTGAGTGTGGAAAAATAAAAAGTTACAAAAAGTGAAAGTGACATGTAGCCAAGTATGGTGTCCCCCATCCAAGTGCACACACACACCTGGGCAAACTTTTTTGCTGTGTTGCCCAGAATAGTTGGGGGTTTGATGCCTTGCTCAAGGGTCTCACCTCAGTTGTGGTACTTAGGATGGAAGAGAGTGTTAGTAATTCACTCCCCCCACCTACAATCCCTACCGGTATTAAGACTCAAACCCGTGACCTCTGGATTACAAGTCCAACTCTCCAACCATTAGGCCACGACTGCCCTGAAAGGCCGTAAATTAAACAGCGTTTCCCTATTGCTTGGTGATGGCCATCCTGTGTTGTGTTTTGAATGCTAACATAAATATGAAAGTGAATAAATGTGTAGACTGCTGTGAGTATTGTGTTGTTTCACAGTGGGAATCAAAGAGAGAGCTGAAATGAATCACTCTAACAAACACATACACACACTCCATAAAAAAGTCTACACTCCATGAAGCTTCCTCCATTTGCTTCCAGACAACTGTTCAAGTTTTAATGGCAAATTGTCAATTTTTAAAGAGTTCATCCAAAAGTTCTGCAATTAATTACACAGCATTGTTTTTTCCAAACCCATATGACTTACTTTCTTCTTTGGAACTCAAAAAAATCATTTTGGCCTATCATTTCAATATAATTAAAGTGAATGAAGCTTTGGGGTGACACAAAAACACCATCAAATTATCATAAATGTGACTTGATCATTATAAGTCTTCTAAAGTCTACTAAAGCCTTACAATAGTTCCATGTGAAAAACAGAGTGAAATTTTAATTGTCACCCCTTGCTTAGAGTACATGAGAGTTCCTGGGTGCCTGAAGAGTAGCTGTGAATTATTTTCAAGAATCAATGAATCATTAGTTTATGAATGAATCATTCTTTTGAGCCAGATCTTTTTCATGAATTACTCATACTTATTTACATCACAAAAACAGTCTGAATGATTTGTTCACAAATAAAACTGATCCGGTTTTTGAGTTAAACTGACTGACCGGATCATCCAGTTGGGCGAAAAATGTTTTTGTTTATGTTCTGCAGAAGAAAGAAAGTTTAGAATGACAAAAAAAAACAACCTTTGTCATGTCTCATTAATCAGAACTTGTTAAATGTTACGGATGTGACATCTCAAATTGGAAAAGCCATTTAAAATATGAATTTGAACTGTTGAACTGCTCTCTGGTGAATTGGTCCCTTTGCGTAGTCGAATAGCATTACTGTTGTAAGAGCATTTCACGGTGAATAAAACGTCCTGGAGTCTGTGTGGCATTTCCTTTGTAGAGCCCAGTCACAGTGGGGCCCTGGCTCAACTACATGCCACACACACAGACATATGAACACACACTCCCTCAAACTATGCAATCCAAGTCATGTGAAGAGTAAAGGAGAAAATTAAGACTAATAAGAGAGTTCAGAGAGGACAGGAGAGAAGGAGCGAGAGGGGGAGAAGGGTTTTAGAAGTGACAAGGAACAGGGAGAGGGGTTGAGGGAGAGACTGTGTGACAGATGGGGCTGGAAAATCCATGTTTATTTTTACTGAGCGACGACAGCAGCCCACAAGCTATAACTCAAACACACAGACGTTCAGACACAATGAGCTTTATGTTTGGTGAGAGGAGCCTAGCTCACCTGCTGAAGAGCATCACTTACCCACGCAAATGGAGATGCACAGACAATGAGAGAGAGAGAGACAGGCTCTGCTGCGGTGCTACCAACAGCAAAAGTATGCCAAAATACTGCACAAAATAGCTCATTTCAAATCTGAGTAGGCAATATAACAAATGTCCTCTGTGGATAAGGAAATACCAGAATGAGCGAGATGCTAACGGTCTAATCAGATTCAATGATCTATGCTAAGCTAAGATAATAGTGCTACCGCCAGACCCGGAGATCGGCTGAATGGATTCGAAATTGGTAAAACTCAACTGGGGAGAGTTGAGTTTTAGGGGAGTTCTAGGGGAGTTGGAAAATGAGCCTTTAAGTTGTTTAAGTTGAGTTCCTTTAAGATGTTCTTAAGAATATATTTGAGAACTTATTAGAGAACATTCTTATGAACTTCATAGAATTTATCTTAAGAAATTTCTTAACTTATTTCATAAGAAGATTTTTGTGAATCCGGCCCCTGCTGTATAGGAAACAACTGTACTGTGCTGAGTCTCTATTGCACTATAAATGTGTACTCTATGACTGAGTAATGTGTGTGTTTATGTGGTGGCTGGGTGTACCATGCCATGCCCAACATCATTTCTCATGTGGCCACTTTGAGGTTCGTGTACAAACAACATTCACAGAGGTGGAAACACTACAGAGCATTAAACCAGCACAAACACCACCCATACCCGACATAAGCACTTTCACTCTTCAACCTTTTCCTCCAGCTAACAGCCCATGGGAAAGGCTCTCCAGTCTGGGAGGAACCCTAATGATCAGTCCTTTCAAACATGCTGAGAAGAGCACCTTTGACCTCAAACAAAAGGGAGGGTGTTTTTATCCTATTCCAAAAACAGCCCAACAGGCCTCATTCTGACATGATTAAGACTAATGTGGAAAGCTTCTGTCACTGAAGTAGCACAACTGACTAGTAAAAGAGTCTCCAAGAGGGGAAGAGGATCAAGATATGAAGTCTATTTCCAGCCATGAACACAAGGACTAGAAAATTCCAACTGAACCACAATGTCTGGGAAGCTTGCAATAAAACAATTGTTTATTTGTACTGAGGCACAAGATATATCATAAATTGCTACACATAATTTTTTTTCTTCTGTATGTTGCACTGATTCATGTTTATCACTGCATTTATTGCTTTACTTATCTATTATTTATTGTTTACTAGGAACTGGCTGCCATTGTCGCTCTTTATGTTATTATAGGCACATGTTTCTGGGTGAACTACATTTCATTCTGTGTCTTACACTTGGCCAGTAATGAGTAACTTGAAGCGGATTGATGTCCAGTTATCTGAAAGGCTGACCATGACAGTGTCTGACCAGCAAAAAAAAGTTACGGTTCCCACAGCTATTTGACCAGTAAATTTCCATGACCTTTCTAATCAGTTCTGATTACTAGACAAGGACTATTAAAAAGCATGTAAGAGAAACTGAAAAAAGGAGCAATAAATTGAGCTGAGAAAAGATCAAAATTTTATTATTAAAAAATATTTGATATTCATTTCTATGACATTTTCCATTACTTACAGGCCTACACTTGAGGAAAAAGAAAATAATATATACATTTTAACAGTAAAATGGCAAAAATTGGTTAATGGCAAGATTCTTTAGTATATATGGTGAAAAATTGTAATAGATCTAAGGGGACATTTTTGGCAATTACAGTAAATTAAAAAACTGTTAAATGTACAAACTTTGGAATAAAGGCGAACATTTATCTTATAATTTACTGTAAAAAAAAAAAAAACTTTTTACCAGTGTATTGTTTTAAGTGTATAAATCACAATTTTATATTATTTTAATATTTTCTATTTTGCACTATCATATACAGTAGGCTATATGTGTGTACTCATATATTTGCAAAAACCATTATTTTCAACCATTACTGATCCTCTGTCACGAACCGTTTTAGTGCCACTATCATGACTGATTAATATCACTGCATGGGAAAAAGATCCCTGATGATTCTAAAGCTGACTATCATGAGATTAGTCATTGGAAAAGATTCAGTTCCCACAGTTTATAATAAAACCACAAAATAAAAGGTATGATTATGCAACTTTGCCCCAATATTCCCCCAGGTAGTTTTTTTTAATTATATTTTCATATAGTTAAGAAGTTGTTTACACAATAGTCAATATATTAATCTTCTAGTCATCTATCTGCTTTTCTAAAATACGTCAAAGGGTGATTTAAGGATAGTGCCTAAAGCAGGCTTCCTCAAATCTTGCCCTGGAGGGCCAATGCACTGCAGAGTTGAGCTCCAACCCGGATCAAACTCACCTACCTGTGATTTTCTAATAATCCTGAACACACTGACTAGCATGCTCAGGTGTGTTTAATTAGGTTTAGAGCTAAACTAGAGGAAAAAGTCGATCTCATTGGTCAGATTTGAGTATCCCTGACTTAAAGCCAGCACTTCCTAAAGCCATGTTAACACTATCCAAATGTCTTGCCATTGAAGTTACATCATGAAATCACACTCTGACCAACTGTCCATTCATTCTGTATCATACAACTGACTATCATACAGTTGATTATAATGAGAAAAACAGACTTGCTGCAAATCCAAAAGTGGCATCTTTTCATCTGTTTACCTTTCCTGAGCCCCCATATTCATGAATGTGTGAGCACACGCCAACATCTATGTGTGTGCAAACACATGGGTTGTTTGATCCATTGCATTATGCAGTGAGATAGCTCTGAAAACACAATGGCTATTGGATTAGGCCTGAGCACAAGGACAACACAGCTTTCATCGCCATCATCGTGAGTGTGTTACGGGACACAGCGGCCCTCTTCCCTGCCCCAGGGCTCTTGATGGAAAAACAAACCTGAGCCTACAGACAGAGCTTGGGCACATGGGCTGGTGAAAGCACAAAGCAAACACACGTCATCCCAGATCTGGAGCGGCCAGTGAGAAAAACTGGAGAATCAAAGCTATGTGAACCAGGAAGCAACAGCCCTATTTGGAAAGTCACGAGCAATTGTAGTTTTGAGATGAAAAGCTCATGGCTTCTTCATGCAACTGGAATCCCATAGTGCCTGTAAATCCCCGTAAGCAAAGATTTAACAGTCTAAAGTCTACAAACAGCTGAACGTCCTCATAGCATGGTAATGCCACCAGTAATCCAGCTGGCTTTAGGATAGGAAATAAACTCCATAAAATGCACTGAACTCCATAAACATGGAATACAATACATCATCGGCCTAATAAAGGCTTCATAAGAGGATAAAAGTTCAGTCAAGGCCAGATGAGATGGATCAGGTCATACTCGAACAGGAGAGGCTGGTGAGATCTGAGAGCACAAGATCAAGAGGAACATCAAGGGCTCAACAAACAAAACCCTGAATGGACGCACACATCTGGACCAGCCAACATATGAAAGGCAGGAACATCAAGAGAGCTTCCAACTGCAGAACAATAGTATGAATAAAGGGCGTTGAAAAGCATATACAGAAAACAAATTGTTCAATGGATTTTTGGTTTCAGTCATATACAGGAATGCTGACCGATGACATTTCTGAGATGTTGGATGACATAACTTGGAAAAATACTTATCATTTGTTAGTATGTGTCACTAAGAGTTTAAGCAGAGTAGCAGACCATCAACTAGCTTCTAAGCCAGGGGTCACTGTCCACATGGCAGAACATCAAAGATTAAAGACTGACAGTATGTCAGTCCATCAAAACCTGTTACATAACCACATCTTTCATCCATCTTACTCAACTTATTCTGTTCTTTGTGCAGCTTCACTCTTCCATGTGTGTGATTGTGAAAATAATTTTCCCTTCATCTTTAATCCATCTAACTAAACCTCCAGATGTCCAGAAATCTGAACGTGATTGCATCTAACTGAGGGAAAACATGCAGTATTCTCACAGACATCAAAACACTATAACAGAACACACCTTAAGAGAACCTTAACAGTTCACAACAAAACAATCACAGGTAGGATCATGCAACTTTTGCTCAATAATTCCCCTCAGGTTGATCACAACATCTGGCATTTGGTTAAAACACACACACACACACACACACACACACACACACACACACACACACACACACACACACACACACAAAACAATTCACATAGTCCTCCCGAAAATAGTTTTCACGAAGATCATATGTAATATGTAATAATGTGACATTACAGTGACTGCAGTATAATAAATAAAAAGAGATAAACAGCAATATATAGTTGCATTCAAAAAAGTCTTTAATGTTGTACAATAATCAATATTGTGCATCACAAGTAAAATTATTTATGTCCTGTAAATATTTCCAATTCATCCCCCTATTGGTAGGTGCAACAAAAAGGTCATTTTGGACCCAGCATTTGATACTTTGGAGCCAAGTTCTACCACAAAAGTACCTCAGTATCTTATTTTCAGGCTTTTTTTTACCCTTTTGGAATTCTGGTTACTCATTTGAATTCAGTCCTCTGGCACCATACCTTGCCTTCTGGACATGCTATACTAGCTGTGCCTGAACAGAGATACATTTCTGGAGTGCTGGGCGGGGAATAGGATGAATTAATAAAGCAATGTAGAAGGATTTGCTCTATGGCTGTTTGCACACATTGGCTCTGTGCACTAAGATCAGCCAGGCACCATCATCATCCAAAAAAAATAAAAAATAAAAAAAAACATGTGGATGTGTCATCAGTGTTGTAAATACCATCATGACACTAATGCCCTTTCATAAGGCCACTCATACACATGTGAGAGGGCCTAATGCTGGGAAAATGACCTATTTAGCAGAAAGACTCAATCATACTTTAACATGTCCAGGCCTGACGTTATCTGACTTTAATCCTCATGGCTTTTGCAAACTTAAAATCCCAGCACTTATACGGCTGGATTTCCTTTTACAAAGGGATGAGAAAGGGAAGAAATGCAACTAAAACATTTTTAAATTGACATGAGGCTTTGCAGGTTTAAGTTCACTGTCTTACAACTATACTTCTTCTTTCTGGACTGTTTCCTAAATCTCAAGCTACAACAACAACAACAAAAGATTTTGATGCATTGATTTTAAAATTCTGTAATATCGACTGAACTATTTTCATGTTATGACCGTTAACTGATAAATGGCAAATATTAAAATTTCTAAATTATTTGGTCTACATTATTTTAAAATAAAACAACAACAAAAACTAACATCAATCATTTAAAATACTAAAAGTGAATTTAGGCACCATATTATAATGTACGGTATGAAAAAAGGGATATTAATTTTGAGTTTGCTAAAGAGTACATTTAACAGTTATTAAATTATTAGCATTTTAAAAATTAACTTTAAGTGAGTGAACTTTAATTTAAACATTAAGTTTAACTTTAGATGATAAAAAAGGTAATCAAAACGTAAAAATGAGGAGCACAATTAAATACCCAATACAGCTACCTGTAATAATACAGGCCAATATTCAGTATGATACTATTGAAGCCCATTTCCCACATGGTATAACTTTTTTTCTTTTTTTTTTTAAAGTGACTTTTTTTTTAATCTCACAATTCAGACCTTTTTCTTACAATTCTGGGGGAAATAAAGTCAGAATTGTGAAATATAAACTCAGAATTCTGACTTTATTTCTCTCAATTTTGAGTTTACATCTTTCAGTTCTGAGTTTACATCTTGCAATTATTACTTTTTTTTTAAATTCTGAGTGTAAATCTTCTGGGAATTTGGCCAAATTCAAAAAGGTAATTGCAATTTTTATTTTTCCTCACAATTATCTCACAATTTGGACGTTTCATCTCAGAATTAAATTATAAACTTGCAATTGCCAGTTAACATCTATCAATTCTGCAAAAAAAAAGACAGAATTGTGAAATATAAATTCAGAACTGTGAGAAAAAAAAATGTTGTCTGAATTGTGAGTTAAAAGGTCACAATTTCCTTTTATTTTTTTATTTCATGATGGAAACAGGCTTCTATATGATACTGATATATTGCAATCCCTAAAAAGATGATGTGACTAAAATATAGACATGAATAATTCAAAATTTAAAAAACATTTGGCTCAAAACAAAACATAAATACTGCAGAAATACAGAGCCAGTAAATCTTTCTTCTACTTATTACCACCATTGGTTTCAGGGAAAGTCTACAAATTCATGCAGATCAGAAAGAGACTAAAGTGTCATGGGAAACATAATGTATAATGAAGTATACTGGGAGTCAGTTCATTTGGTGGCCTGCTGACCAGGCTTCTGGGAATAGTTTTGCCCAACACTGATGAACATTTAAGGCTGTATAAGTGAGTTTCTATGAAAGTAGGCTGTAGGTACACTGAATTTGTGCATGTGTGTGTGTGTGTGTGAAACCAGCCATTCCTTTATACATCAGGGGCTGAGGTCTGGTGGTCAGGGAATGAAAGAATAGTTTTGCTGTTTTCCCCTGCCGAGTGCCCCGGATGGTCAAAGGTGACGATTTTCCCTGGGTCTGGCTTTGGATTTGGGTTGGACTTGGACCCAGGAATCCCTTCTGAGTCCATGCATACCAAACACACCAAACAAAAAGAGCAAATTCAAGAAAGAGAAGTAGAAAAAAGGTATTCCTGATCATGAGAAAAACAAGGAATTATGACTCCTAACCTGTGATTATTTTTATCGCTTAACTAACAAAAATGCTCACTTTAGCTGTTTATATAAATGCTCACACACACACACTGACATTGCAACCAGACAACGATAACAACCACAGCTAAATGAGTCCTAATTAGACCTCTGAGATTTGTAGTGTAAACATACAAAATCAGATAACATATCAATCGCCTGATCTCTAAACACACTGGTGTGATCATTTACTTACTGATAAACTGTAAGAAAGCAAACTAGAGCACTATTGTTTATGTGATCAGCTCCATCCTTTCAGACCATCATATGAGTGGAGCAGACACACGCATACTAAAAATATCCACAGAAGCAATAATTCCACAGCTCAGAAGGAGATTGTATGTGTGTTTGTGCTTGAAAATGGCCATAGTTACTGTAATAAAATAATGTGTTAGAACTCTAACAGAATTACATCTTCTAAAGAAGGTTATAAATCATGTTGTGAGCCAAACCATTATTGAACTGACTTGGTGTGGTCAAGTGGTTAAGACAATTTGGGATGGTAACCAAAGGTTGTAGGTTAGCTTTCAGCATTGTGCTTTTAAGCTCAACGAGCCTGTGACTGTTATTTTAAATACTGTATTGCAATTTGCTTTTAATAAAAGTACCTATTAAAATACTAATAGTATACACACTTATTAACCTATTAATGTCATAAATTAAAAAAAAAATTAAAAATTAAAAATGTTAAAAAAAAAATGTAAATAATTTTAAAATGTAAACAACACACAATCATGTACGTTTTGCCTTATAAAATGATGTCTAATGCAGTCTGGAAAAAATTAAGGAACTTAGGATCTCCAGCTTGATTCATCATCAGTCACATAATATTCCCAAAAAAAAAACAACACTTTGTATATTTTGTAAAAAAAAATGTTTATACGCTTAAAATTCAAAAAAAACAAAATAATCCACAAAATACACTACATTATTGTTTCTCCTCTATGCCCCGCCTTCCTGAAAAGCGTAATTTTTTACAAAGCTCATCGGTCTGAAAAGCGAGGTGTGCTCTGATTGGCCAGCTATCAAGTGCGTTGGGATTGGCCGAATGCCTCAAGCGTGTGACGGAAATGTTACACCCCTTACTACAATGTGATGTGTGTCCCGGTCAGAACACCGGCACTACAAGACAAAAACAATAAAACAAACTACAAACGAGCCATTTGTTGCATCCAGTAGCTGACCTTGACCTAACACCTTCAAGTTATAAGTAAACACAAACTTTGACTCCTGACCTTTAAAAAAAATAATAATAATAATTTCTTCATTTAAAATGTCAGATGTTTTACTTAAATATATCTGAATAACAAAGCTGGTCCAGGCCTATATTAGCTTTAGCCTACATTATATGAAAACAATAGCGCATTTCTGATTAACCTGAAGTCACAAACCAACCCAACATAACCGTCCCATTGACAAACATTAGTAATGTGTCAAATTCTAACTCCTTCCCATCTGAAACCATTAGCAGGATAAACAAGACATTAAAAGGGTCATATGATGCGATTTCAATTTTTCCTTTCTCTTTGGAGTGTAACAAGCTCTTGGTGCAAAAAGAAGATCTGTAAAGTTGCAAAGACTAAAGTCTCAAACCCAAAGAGATATTCTTTATCAAAGTTAAGACTCTGCCACGCCCCCCTAAAACGGCTCATTCAAACACGCCCCCACATATCTACGTCACTATGTGGAAATATTTGCGTAATGCCACCCAAATGTTCACGCTAAAAAAGAAGGCGTGGTTTCAGTGACCGCAGTTAGTGTTGAAGCGGCCATGTCAGGGAGATGCTGTGTGTATCTAGGCGAGAGCAAAAGCACTTTATTTGGCCTTCCGAAAGTAGATGCATTTAGGAATATTGTAAGATTACTTACAACAGAACAGCAACGCATTTTATGGACGACCGTTTTGTGAACCTAAGAGAGGAGGTAATTCTGACTTTATGACAATCTGGCACTTCTGAATCAGCTTCTGTATGTGTGTTTTGTTATTAAAGTATTTGCTATTGACTGTTCAAATGCGGAATTTTGTGCGTTGTGTGTGTGTGTGTGTATGTGTGTGTGTGTGTGTGTGTGAGAGAGAGAGAGAGAGAGAGAGAGAGGGTCACACAGCTAAGACATCCATCAATGAGCCTCACAACTGACTCTGTCACCCTTTACTCCTTAAACCTATAGTAAAAAAAATGACATTAAAATTAAGGACATTATTAACTGTCTTTACATTTATTTTGAAACATAAAGCTCGTGATTAGGGAAAGGGGAGTTACATTTCTGACGAGTGCTTGTGGTGTTCGGCTAATCACAATGCACTGGGTCAGTTGGCCAATCAGAACAGACTGCGCTTGTCAGAAGGAGGGGCTTTGTAGAAAATGATGCGTTTGAGAAAGGCCGGGGCATAGAGGACCGACAATAATGTACAGTATTTGAAAAATAATGTGTTTTTTGAACAGTAAAGCATGTCAACATATTTTGTTACACCAAATACACAAAATAATGATCTTTAAAAATGCATCATATGACCCCTTTAAGAAACAAGGAACAAGGAATGAATCAACTTTGTTTAACCAAATCTGGCATTATAAACAAACTGAGGTGCAGAGAGCCCAAACAAGCCTTCCCAACACTATTATCTCATACTCCTTCTCTTTCCTATATCAGAGATGTACATTAAAGATCATATAATTCAGTATCTACAACTTTCTAAAGACTAAATACCTTTCACAAAAAATTATGAAGGGCTTCATAAAATCAGGAAATGATCAGCGTGTTTCTCAGAGAAGGGAATTTTTTTAAACAAAGCATTAACACATGTTAGACTGCACCCCATGAACACAATCAAGCCTAGAAAAAAAAACAGTGAACCACCCCTTTAAAAAATTTAAAAATGAGATATGCATTTATACAAATTCACAAACAATTCACCAAATTGTAAAGTGTTTAAGATTGGCATGAGACTGTCTTAAGTCATACATCCTGTCTATTGTTACATGGTAATGTCTTAAGGGCAGGACACTGTTGTCCCTGGTGACACATGACATTGGCATCATTTACAGTATCACTTTAAAAGGGTCATGAACTGAGAAATCAAAATTCCCTTGATCTTTTAACATATAAGAGGTCATTGTACTATAAAATATCCTGTAAGTTTCAGAACTCAAAACTTTCTTGTTAGTCTAAAAATAGCTTATATTGAAGCCAGTCTTTCAAAACGACAGCTTGTGGAATGTGCCACTTTATGACGTAATAGTGTGGATGGTAACATACAAGTTTACATTATACAAATGTTCTAAAGACTGCTGAATATATGAAAGTATACAAGTATTACAGTTTGTATCAGTATGTAAGTGATGCATAGTGGAAGCAGGAAGGGAGCATAAATGCTTTCTTTCGCTCCAAAATCACTCTTACTCTCCAATATCACACCAATTAGCTTATGGCTAACTAATCATCTTTAAGCTAATGGATCATTTTGAAACATTTTTAGCTGAGGGGAATACGCCGCTATCATGCTCTGTTTTTAGGCTGATGGCTTATTTTGAAACCATTTTCAGTGGCCATTTCAGAAATATGGCCTACAATCTGAATCTAACTGGCCAAATTATATTTAAAACATAAGATACTAAATATTTCGTTTTGATTTAAAACTGCTGCATAAAAGCAATTGTATAACTTGTATAAAAGTAATAATAATAATAAAAAAAAATCCAGTTTGCTCATGTATACTGCACTTCTCCATTAATATACACTACCATTCAAAAGTTTGGGCTCGGAAAGATTTATGTTTTTGAAGAAGACTCTTATGCTCATCAAGACTGCATTTATTTGATGCAGTAAAAAACAGCAATATTGTTGAAAAAAAATAATACAATTTAAAATAACATTTTTCTATTTTTAAATATTTTAAAATGCAATTTATTCCCACTAAAGAAAAACTTATTATTATGCATCAATACTCTTGTCTTCAGTGTCACATGATCCTTCAGAAATCAATGTTAAAAACAGCTAACAGTGCTTTTTTGAAATATTGATTCATTTTCAGGATACTTTCATGAATAGAAAGTTCTTGTATTTTGTAACATTGTTATTAATGTCCTTACTGTCACTTTTGAGCAATTTAATGCATCCTTGCAATATTTTTAACAATGTCATTAATGTCACTACTGACAAATTTAATCAATCCAATCAAAACATGATGAAATAACCCCAGTCCTGGTGGAATCACCCCAGTCCTTTGAAGATATATAATATATAAAACTTTGAAGTGCATACATATAATATATATAGAGAGAGAGAGGGTGTATATAGAGGGGGTTTCTGCTGTAGGGGTGTCGGTGGGCGCAGATGGTACGTTAAAGTAGATCTATCATGTTTGGCAGAACTTCAGCCCTTAAGGGAAACTGCATTCTCTTCACCTTAAATCATTACACCAACACAAGGCCATGTGCTCGTCCCATAACATTCACACCCGCCTTTTGTCTTGCGGACCCAATCCATAGTTCATTTCGAGTGCAGCCTTTCAAACTTACATCTAGCATTCGATTTTCTATGTGTGCTGCTATTCCACATATGTGTTCTTCAGGATCAATAATCGCATGACACTTTCATCAATAAGTCATTAACCAGCATATTTTGCGACAGTGCTTAACAAATCCTTAAACAAACAAATACTTAAAAACATAAAGAAAAAATCAAATTCTATTCATTATGTACTGATGACCTGATATATTTTGTTATTGACTTGTTCATAAAAGTATTAACCGTTAAAGTAGGCAACAAGACTGAGTCTCCAAACTTACGTATTTTAATCGTTTTGCTATCAAAACTACGCAACTTCACATTGAATACCGCATAGCGCCAAACAATACTTGATGTCCTCCGCGTGATCAACACAGCCTGAGTCTCAATTCCCAGGAATATGTCACTGGCATGTCGCGAGAGATCGGACAGTTGATGTAGGATGCTGGTGAGCGTATGGCAACAAACTTCTTCCACAGAAGAGAACAAAACTGCTTTGCGAACCCTTCGCCCGTCCGGAGTCATGAAGGTCTTGTCGGAGCCATCGCTCCCTCTCAACCTGCTCACCAGCTGAGGCTCAACGGTTCTCTCGGGGAACGGCATTTTAAATCTTGTTTAAATTTGAGATGTACATCGGGTTTAGGCGATTTAAAATCCAAACGATGTATCCCAGAAGTTGCCGTGTGAAGAAGGTCTGTTTACAAAAGGTCCCGCCATAATTTTTTGAAAGATGCAGAAGCGGTCCGGGACGTTGCCGCTGGTGTTCGGGAGCATCGGGGAACATGAGTTTGAAAGCAGGCAGGGAGTCGAGACGAAACCGTGAAGAGCGAGTATATGGAAAACACGGAGAGGCTTCCAGCCACCTGTAGGAACTGGACCTGGATTGGCGAAATCACACAGCGTTGAGGGAGGGAGAGGTTACCTGCCTTTAAGCGTCTGCTGCGTGGAAAACCCGGGATGGATAAGTTACTGTGGTTCTCGCGGAATTCGAGCCTCTTTAATTGCATTTTCATGTATTTTGTTTGAATGTGCCTTAACATGTAACATTCTTAAACCAATGTAAATACTTAATCAGCATTTAATTAATACTGATTAATGTTTCTTTTTATTAGTATTTATATTTTAAATACAATATTTATTTTATATTTTATTCAAAGGGATGTCATATTTTATTCAAAAAATGTTGGCAGTCTTACAAAGTACATTAACTTAAACAGATTTAATTCTAAATATTATTTAATAAATAATATTGCATAAGACAAAAATTCATTTAAACCATTTAAAAAATTTTTATAAAAAAAATAAAATAAAAATAAAAGAATTATTTTCCATAAAAAGTGAAAGCCATAATTCATATATACACATAAAGTGCTTAAAGACAGTAATCAATAAGTTTGGTATGACTTAAGTTTAACTTAAAATAAGTTAAAATAAGTTTTAATAAACCACAGCGCTAAATATCAAAAGTTAACAGACAATTTATATACTTAAACATTTACAGTACAGTACAGTTCAATTGTACAGTATTTTATTAAGTATTAAGTAGTTTATTTACAGTTGTAAATTAGTTCTTAAAACTTTTGGAATCACAAAATTAATCACGGTTAATTATTTTAAAAATTAAATAAAATTAAATAAATAAATAAATTCTATAAAACCTATTTTGCTTGCGAAATGAACAAAAGCTGGTGTTTTGAAATGCCTGTTTAATATCTACACTATAGCGCCATCTTGTGGTTGCAAATGAAGTATTTTCTTAAAAACCCAGAGTGCCAGGAAGGATCCGATAGTTGTTTTTTTGTGTGTGTGTGTGTTCTGCTGAAGTGTTAAGGAAGAGGACTATTGTTTTTTGCGGCAATGGAAACAGCTGAGACAACATTTCTGGATGTGAGTGATAATACTCACTTTCCTGTTCACATTGAACCTGCTTAAACTTCCTTTTGCATTGGGAAATCATGACCTGTGGCTGACAGGACTACAGTGATAAGTCACAAACTGCTCCAAGCTACCATTATACTAGCCTGTTTGTTTGTACATACAGATTCATAAATGTATAATGAAATGCACAGATTTTTTTATGTTGACTTTTAATTGGGATGCAACTTATTGGTTCTTTAATGTATGAATGTATGCATTTAATTCACAAAATGTGTTTTTCTTTCCTGTGGGCATCTATCAATGTGGGCCATCAGCACAAAAAATAAAAAAGGGGAAAAAATTAAAATAATGTGACAAATAATTATAAAAATACAAAAATCCAGCACATCTATTAAATTATCAGCCCCCCAAAATAATGTATGTTGTGTAATGGATATGTTTAAAAAAAAAAAAAAAAAAAAAACTAACTAAACTTAAACACATTTTATCTATATAAAAACATTGTGAGGCTAGGTGCTTTTTAAAATGAGAGTGATATTTATTTTTACATAACTAAGTGATAGGGCACATTTTTGTTAAAACATTTTAGTAATAGGAGATTCAGTGGAAATGCTATTTTTTTTTTTTTTTTTTTAAAGGTGTAGAACATGTTTTACCCCATTTCTCAAGAATTAGGGAGACGCTAAGACATCGTCTGAGTATGTAAAACATGCACGTGACTAGAAGGGTATCATAAAAGAATCAAGACGTACATACAGAGGAACGCAAGTTTAATCAAATATACGCTTCAGGACACTCATCCTTGAACGCATACAGATCAGATCACACTAGCGAAACCAATACAAAAACACTTCTGTTCATGCCTTTATGGTCAGAAAGTCACTGGAGTTTCCACTTTAAATATGAAGACAATTTTAAAATCAGTTACCCTATTGCTCGTTGTCTTTTTCCCCAAGTGCTGCACTTTCAATACCATGCCAAACGTTACACTTTCACTATACAAAGGCCTGAAGTCAGTATTACACAAAGTGAAAAAGGAAAATACATGGAAAAAAATAAACACAGGAACTTTTGCAACCAATCAATTGTACATGTGACATTAATGTAGTCTTTGGACAGCGTTAGCACGATGGTCTCTATGAACACTGAATCATCACAGCTCTTAACACTCCAACACACTGCTTTATTCATCACGTGAACACAGTGTAACAGCATCTGTGCCTGTATATATGGACGATGTTTGATCACAGTTGGCTAGCAGTGGCTTGCATTGCACAGGAGTCTTTGACATACAATCATGAGCGCGACACATTTCACTCAACAATACAGCCAGTGATGAATCCAGAGTGGCTAGAGCAGATATTTTGGAAGAAAAAAAAAACTCAAATTCTCAGGAACTTCACTGTATTAATCTTCAATGCACTGAACAGGCAATAAATAACAGAAAATTGTTAATCAGCAACTCAAACGCAGCTTTTGATAGTTAGTCTCAATCAGCTATACAAACACTTCATTATTAATATAATGACAATGAGAGATGCTTGTTATTTCTGCCACAGAGAACAGAGTATAAGTGTGACGAGTAGAAATTTAAATCAATATACATTAAGTTTTAAGTTCTTACATGGCTGTTTGTAACTACACGCATTAAGCAACAAAGAAATGACCAAACTGAAAGGCAAGAATATTTCAAACAACTATTAAAAGTCAATACTGATAAATCTCGCATTGACGACAAATGCAAAAAAAAAAAAAAAAAAAAAAAAATCGAACACAAACAATAAATCTCCAGCTCTGTGGAAGCAGAAAAGCGAATGACGGAGAGATGAGATATATGTTATAGGACTTACAGACACAAGCATGACCCTACTCTACCACAGAGATTAATAAATATTAAACGTTTCAGACAATTCATCTGGTTTAGAAAATGCGGCAAAATCTCTTCTCGTAGCAGCCTCCAGATCCACCTTTGCAATGTTAGAAAAGTCCTTTCCATTCGTTTTATCTCACACTCACCAATGCACTTCAGTTCTGTGTGCTGATAGGAGGAAAACATGAGTACAGATGCACGCCATTGGCTGATTTACTCAGTGTTGACCTAAATAAGGAAGTATTCCAGGAGTAAGGCGTGTTAGTGTTTGCTCCGTTGTTAATTATCTTAACATGACATTTGTAGGCCGTTTTAATTAGGATACACTAATTTATCCTGTTCCTCTTTGGATGAAATTAGAAGATGGAGGCTGAAATTAGAATATCAAGCATAAAATCATAGAGTACATCTTTTAGAGTGCAAAACAGAGGTGCCAAGTACATGGCCCATTCCTACTGGACTCAAACAGCATGACAGACACACTCATGAAGTCTGCATATACCTCGAAACACGCAAGCACACACACTCATGTTAAATCTCTTTGTCCCTCACCCAGTAGTGGACATCCCATACATTTCCTTATGTTTGATCTTTCTTTTTATTCCATCTATTTTTTTACATACACGCACGCATTCCTGTCCCACAGTCTTGACTCCAGGCTTATCTGGTGTAATATACTCTGTAGTAGACGGTTTTAGACCTCCAGAGCGAGTAGGAGTTGTCAAACTTGAGCAAGTATATACCACGGCCGGGATACTGGTGACTCCCAGCGTACACCTCCTCATGACAGTCCCGCCGGTACACCGGCACTACCTCATCCACCTGCGGTTTCCCAGCCTCTTTCTTGGCTTTCTCATCCTCAGACTGGCCCTCACCTGAGAGAAAGACAACAGGACTTAAATCTACAATTCATACAAAATACACAAAACGTAACAACAGACAATTAAATTAATCAATCTATCTAAACTAACCGATAATTTTGTATATTTATTTGCGTTTTATATTTAATTTTGTTTAATACCAATAAATCAATCATTTTATGACCAATATTAAAATTCTATATATATAGTCTAAATAAAAAATAAACATTATAATGTACAGTATTAAAATGAGATTTGGCGCTTACAGATTCGCTAAAGATACATTTCGATCTGTTATTATTAGTGTCTTAATGTGAGCATTACATGGGTAAAATAAGTCATCTAAACGTAAAAATAGAAGAAATGAGCAAACGTAAATATCCAATATTAGCCAATAATATGGAACCAAAGAATCAAGGCATGCGTTCCTCACCTTCTTCATCCTCGCCTTCGTCACTAGACTCGCTGACGTGCACGCTGACTGATGCGTTAGTAGAGTCCGTCCATTCAAAGAAGACTCCGAAGCCAACGTCGTAATAGTCAGTGGCAAACTCCCAGAAGAGATAGGAGCCCTCCTCATGGGTGGGAACCCGGACGGTCACCACTTCCCCCCGGCCCACCGTGATCACAGAGTCCACATCCTGACGGATCTTCTCTTTAAAGTCTTTTATCTGCGGCCGGGTCCACATGGAGGGGGCTGCTATTACAGGTGGAGAGTCTGAGAACCAGGAATATGGTACATTACTCAATGTGAATTATTTTTATTATTTTAATATTTTAAATTAGAGCTGGGCATTGACACATTCCACATTTTGATTTGATTTCATATTAATTCACAAGCTTGCAATTCAATTCAGATCTCGATTTAATTTGATTGGATAGACTCGTGTGGATATACAGGTCCTTCTCAAAAAATTAGCATATTGTGATAAAAGTTCATTATTTTCCATAATGTAATGATAAAAAAATTAAACTTTCATATATTTTAGATTCATTGCACACCAACTGAAATATTTCAGGTCTTTTATTGTTTTAATACTGATGATTTTGGCATACAGCTCATGAAAACCCAAAATTCCTATCTCAAACAATTAGCATATTTCATCCGACCAATAAAAGAAAAGTGTTTTAATACAAAAAAAGTCAACCTTCAAATAATTATGTTCAGTTATGCACTCAATACTTGGTCGGGAATCCTTTTGCAGAAATGACTGCTTCAATGCGGCGTGGCATGGAGTTTTTAAAAGCCTCAGGAATCTTTTGCAGGTGTTTAGAGTTAATTAGTTGATTCAGATGATTAGGTTAAGAGCTCGTTTAGAGAACCTTTTCATTATATGCTAATTTTTTGAGATAGGAATTTTGGGTTTTCATGAGCTGTATGCCAAAATCATCAGTATTAAAACAATAAAAGACCTGAAATATTTCAAGTTGGTGTGCAATGAATCTAAAATATATGAAAGTTTAATTTTTATCATTACATTATGGAAAATAATGAACTTTTATCACAATATGCTAATTTTTTGAGAAGGACCTGTATATAGGCTGTTATAATAGGCTTTTTCTTAAGAGGAAATTGAGAAAAAAAGTGTAATAGCTATTTATTGTTCGAATTTTATAATAAGTTTAGACTTTTTTTTCACATCAAAAGTAACAAAGTACAAAGCTTATTGCAATTTATTGGATGCGTGGCAAGTTACAAATAATGTTTAGTAAAGTTTTGTTTATACATCAACTGAAAACAGCATAGACTAAAAGAGAGATTCTTGGCATTTAAAAATCAATATCAGTTATTTGAAAAGAGAACAGATTAAAATTATTTTCAACCCAGTCCTATTTTTAATTGAAATGTACCAGAAAATGAGATTCTATAGCATCCACAAATCCCTTAAATGATAATTAAAAAGCATTTGAAACCCATGTTCTTCTGTAATCTGACATACTGGAAATTCAGCGAGACAAAAATGTTAGACAAGACTTGATTTTACCCAATGGAAATAGACTGGATGCTAAAAAGTGGGTGCTGCATAGCAAAACTCACCAGTGGGTCCATTCTCAGTGACCTGGTCTGCGGGCTCCAGGTCCGGCTCTCGTTCTAAGCTGTCAGTAGTGGACTCTGCCTGGCCGTTCAGTGTGGGAGCCTCCTCTCCAGCAGAAGGCGCTGACACCTCACTGGCCTCTAATGTAGACAGCACTATAGCATCCTCCTGTTGTTTCTGCAGAGCAGCCTGGAGAAAACCGTGGAAACAATGGCATGACACAACTGTAAATAAATACATTAAAAAAAAAACAGTCCAGAATTATGATAAATTACATTCTAGAACTTGGTAAAACTAAATTTCCAACCTCGCTCTCTTTGAAATGATCGATTAAAACACCACTTGTCAAGCTCAGGAGCTACAAGCTGGACCAAGTTGTGAATTTTGTACACAAAAAAATAAATAAAATCAAAGTCCATTACATGACAATAAAACCAGTTTAGCTTTCAGTGACAGATGAGCAAAACACATTAAAATAATCTACTTGGTTACTGCACATCTGCAGAACAAATGCTACCACTGCAGTTTTGTTCTTTATTATACAGTCATTATTAACTGGTGGGTTGCAGGTCTGTTCTGATTGAGAATTATAAAATGTGACTAGTTACATAACAGTGCATAACAAAATAAACAGGCTTAGCTGAGGACATATACAATACCGTTCAAAAGATTGTGGCCAGTAAAAAATGTTTTTGAAAGAAGTCTTGTGTTCTTTACTAGGGCTGCATTGATTTTATCAAAAATACAATAAAACCATTTACATTGTGAAATATTTTACAATTTTTAGATCTCCATTTTAATATGCAATTTATTCCTGTGATGGCAAAGCTGAATTTTCAGCAGCTATTACTCCAGTCACATGATCCTTCAGAAATCATTCTAACATTTGATAATTTGCTGCTCAAGAAATATTATTTATATCCATGTTGAAAAATGTTGTGCTGCTTAATAACTTGTCAGAAACAGTGATCATTTTTCAGGATTCTTTAAATATTAGAAGGATCAAAAGAATAGTATTAATTTGAAATGGAGATATTTACTGTCACTTTTTTAATTTAATGCATCCTTGCCTAATAAAAGTATTGATTTCTTTAAAAAAAAAAAATTATACTGGCTCCAAACTTTTGAACAGTAGGGAAGTTTTTCAAACTGTAGTCATGGATCACAAAAGCATTGTAGACATGGGTGGGTCTGGGAGAATGAATCATGGGCTCTCACCTGCTGCTGAGCGAGCTGCACCTGATACAGCTGCTGCATGTACTGCTGATAGTGCTGCTCCTGCAGCTGTCGAATGAGGATGAGCTGCTGCTCGGGACTGTCGGGGTACTGCTGCGCTGCATACTGCTGGAACTGCACTGCTGTCTGCGCATTCAGTGCAGCCATGATCTGCTGCCTAACACATCAGAGAGAGTGAGAGAAAAGTAATCAAGCGTGTGGCTCACTGGGATTGCTTAGTGTACCCATACACTACATAACTTTGAAAATCTGAATACTACCACAAAAGATAACGTGTTCTAAAATCTGGTCAAAATAGGAAAATATTTTTGATATACACCGACTGGATGGAATCATACTCTGATTCTGGACAAAAGTTGTGTGGTGTATTCCAGCCTTGAGTTTTTCGTCACACATTTTCACACAGTGCTGTTTTACATTAGTTCTGGGATAATTAAAGCAGGTGTCACTCACTTCTGCTGCTCTATACGGAATCGTTCCTCCTCAACTTGTCTTCTCTCCTCCTCTTCTCGCCTCAGCCTCTCCTCTTCCTCATGCCTGCGTCTCTCCTCCTCCTGCCGCAGCCGCTCACGCTCCTCTTCCTCTCTACGCCGCTGCTCCTCTTCCTCCCTCCTTCTCAGGAAAAACAAGAGACCATACACAACATAAGAGACATCTGTGATGTTACAGAGAGTGTTCAGGTTTTCAGAGTTATTTAGGAAGAAGTTTATTTTATGTCAGCATGTCGGATCTCTGAAAGAATTCTATATCTCAAGAGAGGGGAGAACAGTAAATAAGTTGAATTTAAATAAGTGAGACACTAAAAAGGTGAGAAGAAATAATCGATAGAGAAGGAAAATCTATCATCTTTATCTGCAAGTCTGACCTCTTTCTCTCTTGCTCCTCCTTTTCAATCTTGTGTGACGTGACGAAAGGTGCAAATAAACTGCAACATTTATTTAACAGATTTACAAACTCCAGCATGGCCTCGTCCTTCTCCATGTTGCCCAAAGATGCCCATTCTTTTCTGAAAAAGTTACAATTGTTATTCCAGATCCCCATCTGTATATCCACAGCAAAATCACAAACTAAAAAATTTTTTATTAATCAATCAATAAATAAATAGCATTTAAACCCTGTATTTATATATATATATATAAAACACTTCCTATTTATTAAATGAATAACTTTTAATGCATTTAGACATTGATTTATGTAAAAAAAAAAAAAAAAAAAAAAAAAAAACCTCAAGGAAAATTCACTAGCACTAAATGATATTCATAAAAAATTGCTAATGTGACTCCAACAGCAGGGAAGTGCAGTAAGGTCAAAGATCAAATCGATGCTTACCTGCGGTCATTTCCCAGCACATCGAAGAAGCCCACCTCAGGGGAAGCATCTGGGTTGTAAGGGCCCTGCAACACTTGCTTGTGGAGGGCAACCAGACGGAGTTTATCCTCATAGGTCGGGTGGAATGCTTTCCCATCTTTCTCTGAGGGAAAACAGTGCAAAATGATGGATTTCAAATTTCAACTGGCTCTCATTACATTAGAAAAAAAAGATTTCCAAACTTCTTTGTCAGCCAAATCACTCTGATGCTAAATATTTACTTGACGTAAACCCTGAGACAATATTTCACATGCTCATGGTTCTCTGATCAGTCCCATGAGATGCATCTTTTTTTGTTGTTGTTGTTCTAAAATGATTTATTTCATTTTAAAATTAAGATTGATTTAATTAGTAGCTTTACACCAACTCACAAAGGCAAATCCCAGTTTAGTCAAAGCCATGAAAAGATGATTATGATTTTTCTGTAAATTGTGCATTAGAGTTTTTTTTGTGCACATTTGCTTTGAACGTCATGCACCAGATACATAAGACACCTTAATGCTCAGCTGGTATCTGAAACATCTTGAACAGTACATTAGTTGTGCATTAATTAGAGAGCACTTAACAGACTATTGAGCTGATGGACACACAAACAGAATGTATTCATCAGCCCACAGGCAAGAAATGGGTGTAGACCTGCGGAAAGGACTAAATATTTTATTGAACAAAATTTACAGCGCTGGTTTTACCGTCAAGGAGACCTACCTAGTACAGCACTAGTGGTTCACTAGTCTACTTTGAATATTTCTGCCATCTCTCATATAGAGTCACTTTGATTTAAAGTCAGGCACATGACACTCAGTGGTGCTGTCACCGGTTGGGGCAGGCAGTTTCTCTAGAGGTTCCTAACCCTGAACACGGCGACCTATATAAGCAGAACTTTTCAACAACCACCGATAACCGAAACAGGCAGGACAGCGACTTCACTAAATCGAAACAACACCGCGAGATCAACCTGTGACACAGATGTGACAATGCTCCTGCATGTTTGTGTTCAATCGATGTCTATTCGTGTGTATAGTGACATAAGCCTTACCTTTAAAGAATCTGAGCGCCAGTCCGTAGAGCTCGACTAAAGAAAAGCCCCATTTCCTCTCGATCGAACCGCTGCTGGCAGGTTCGCCCTCCTCCCCATCTCCGCTCAGCTCAGGGTTCCCCGCGCTCTGCCCCGCCGGCTGGCCAGCGGACGTCTCGGCCTGTTCCTGTTCGCCCTCGGAATCCGGGCTCAAAGTCAAACCGTCGATAGACACTTCGAGCCGGCTTGAATTTGCACTGTTGAGGTCGCCGCTCTGAACCTCTGTCGCCATCGTGCAGAATGTCAGCTGAAGCAGCCACGTACCTACTTCCGTCCTGCTCCGCCGGAAATTCCGGCAGCATGACGTAGAAATGTTCGAATATAAGAGCTTCAAACCCTTGAAATATTATAATGCAATGTTTATTATGACAGAAGTTCCATATACAAAACATAAAAAGGTCTGACTCAAAAGGATTTTTTAAATGACTTGGATTAAACAATATCGTATAATAAAGTAACAATCTCGTAATGTTTTACATAAAAGCTGTTCGATACCATATATTTATATATAAATGATTTTATGTTTTATTTAAACATAAAATAAAATGTTCTATTTGCATAATTTATCACTTCCATTTGCACATTTATCAATATAAATCACATTTGGGCATGTTTTCAATGTATGCTCTAAATACAAAATAATAATAATAATAATAACAACAATAATAATAATAATAGTAATAATAAAATAAAAAATAAAAAAGAAGAAAATAAAATAAAAAGTTTAATAATAATAATAATGACTAACTATTTACTGATAAATATGCAAAATACTCATCACTTATAGTAAGACACAATTCCCCTTAAAATGAATAAAGAAAATAATTAAATAGGCTATACTTTAATGTTTAAAATTACCAAGACTTGCATAAGTAATTTGACAAAAGACAAAACACACAAAATTCAATGATAAAAATTATAATATTTTGTAAATTTTATTTTATTTTAATTTGATAAAGAACATCATACAGCTGTTTAATGACAAGATGTAGGCCTGGTTACATCAAATTGTTCAAAATACCATAGATACTGCAGTTATTGTGACCACAATAAAACTGTTGTTCGGTATTATAAAATTCGCTATTAGTCATCATGTCTAAATAAATAAATGAAAACAAATAACAATAATCTAAAAGTTTTTTTTTTTTTTTTTACTGTTTGAACAACACCACATTTTAGGTTAAGCTGTTTTATTTTATTTTCCAGTATTAACAATAACTGTATTAATTAATTAACTACTTAACTGGTATTTTGGTAGTATATGTGGTATTATGGTTATTTTATAAGGGTAGGTTCCAACAAGTGCAGTTATGTCAGATGCTTAGACAGCTGTTTGTGAACTGCATGTAAAGATTAGCCTACTAAAAAAAAAAGAACTGGTGAACATCCATATTCATGTTCTCACAAACCATACTACGGTAATCTTATATGGTATAAACCGCTGATTTGACCATCAATGATGATATTTTTTTTTTTTTAAGTACAAAGTTTTTTTTTTATTATTATTTTATTTTAAGCAACTGCTTATACTTTTGTTCATAGAGGCGTACTGCATCCCTCCAACGCATGAGTGTAGTTACACAGCCTATCCAGCAGAGGGAGATTCAAACTATAACCTTGAACTTGAATGGAACCTTGAATTGAAATTTACAAAGAAACTATTACCTAATTTCTGCCAGTAATCACATTGTCCTCATTAAAACACTGTCTAAATACAACTAATAAAACTGACCACATAATAACCATTTGATGCAATGACAATAACTTAATTTCAGCTTTGACTACAACAAGAAAACCTTTCAGCAAGACAACCTAAAGCAGAACCTTGATCCTGCCTTATCTCTCCCAACTTGAATTTTAGGAAACAACCCAGAAATATAGAAAGAAAACATAGCATTGATCTTGGGGGAAAAGGAGAAAAAAATCAACACGTAGGCCTAAATTCAAACGTAAACCCGTAACCTCGAATTTAGGGGGAAAGAAAGACAATAAACGTGGAAATACACAATAAGCAAATATTCAGCGCACATCTGAATCACATCAACCAATAAGCAAACATGATAAAGCTAAATTTGGGAATGCAAAGAAAATAATGAAAATTGGGAAGGCTATCTTAAAACCTGTAAATTATGAAGTAAATGCAGAAAATGCGAAACTAAGCAAAGAGAATTAACTTGTTAATGGGACATTTAATAGAAGAGAGAGAAATAAGGTAGCTAAATATACGGGAAAAAAAAACTAACTAAAACTTGAACAGAGAGAAATAAAAAAAAAATAAGAAAGAAAGAAAGAAAGAAAGAAAGAATTTGTTTACTCATCTGATTCGTGTATACTCAATAGGCATAGTTCAATCCATTTTGTCCAGCTGCTCGCTTTTTATACATTTTCATGCGTTTGCTTGTTCTACATCAAGTGATGTCACTATTGCGACGTCATAATAGTATTCCAAAAGCAATAGCATTCCATTCCATTTGCATTCCAGAGTAGTCAAGTTCGGTTCACTATCCAGCGAACGCTCAAATGATGCTACAGCGCGTGTTCTTCATTCCATTAAAGACAAGTGAATGATTCAATCTATTACCTAGCCTACTAAAAAAAAAAAAAAATGCTTTCGAACCAGAAGCAGTCGTATTTTAGCAAAGCCAAGTTATTAATCTGAACCGTTTCAATCGTATCACAGGTTATTTTATTTAGGCTACTTCATTCGTGATACCTTTGTACTGTAAATGTAAGTGATTCACCGAGTAGCCTAAACATAATTTACCGGGTAGCCCATAAACATATAGACAGAAGACACTTAGCCAGCATTATGACAGTAGATTGTTAGAATGTGGTATATTAACCCCAGTAATTTCTTTGTATCGTTTTGTAATTTCTTTCTCAAGCCAGTCCCTTACCAACAAATATGAAATCTCAGAGAATAAAGATGTTTTTGTTGGTTATGTTAACAGATATGTACACGATAGGATTGTCCCCGATGTTTTAATGAAATAATAGCTTACTTGAAAATATGTTAATGTTTGTCTTTCTTTTCTGTTTAATTTTATAGTTTGTTGGTATGGAGCATCAAGTATAAAAAATAATTTAAAAGTAATTCTCTTGACACTGTGCTCTCATGCTCTTTAATATCAATAGGGGGCAACAGAGGATGCTTTTACTGAGTCCTCAGCACTCACCTCAATTTCTTCAGCCAATTTTAACATGGACAGCGTTAAACAAAAAGCATTTTGTGAATCACATAATCCTTTTTAACTTAATAGTTCTCCCAAATATGATATGACCATCATTTCGTTGCAAACAAATTATTTTCTGTGAAAAACAGAAGATATTTCGAAAAATGTTTTGAATATTGTATCCATACAGAGCAAGTCAGTGGGGTCCAAAACAACACTGGACATTAACTTTTTTTTTTCTTAAAAAAAACGAAGCTTTCTAATACTTTCTAAATGTGCCTATCATTCATTTAGTCTGATGAGTTCTTCATTGCATTTTGTGTTCATTCCACTGTATATCCAGTTCTAGAATTACAGACTGTAGAAGTGAGATATGGCAGTGACAAAACAAATAGAAGTACATTGTTCTGTGTTTGCTTCAGTAATGGAGAAGTTCTTACTTAAGCAAGCTATAACTAATGTAGGTCAATTCTGTGAAACTTACACATAATGAAAAAATGTCCTATTTAATCAAATGATTTTTTTTTTTTTTTTTTAAAGCTATAGCAGTAAAACGATTCTGTCAGTAATTATCAGATATGTAAAAGACAACTGTTTGGGGGAAGGAACTAGTATTTCTAGAGGACTGTTCTGCAAAAGGGTTTGAGAACCTGTATACAGGTCAAAGATAAGATAATGTTTCAAAGGTCATGGCATGTGCAAGACTTTCAATATCATTCAAAACTTGTGATTATTTTTAAAGGATTTTTTTAAACTTATGAAAAAACAACAACAAAAAATTTAACCAGATGAGAAATAAATTAGGCATGCATTATTGCAGCACAAACACATACAAGGTTAATAATAATAATAAAAAAATAAAAATAACCTAAAAGGTTATTTAAAAAAAAAAAGAAAAAAAAAAGTTGGTGAGTCTCAGTTGGTGCACTGGTTCTCATTACTGGATCTCATTTCAGGATGTTACCCTTGAGTTTTTAGTTATTGTGTTGCAGTATTTTGCCTAATTTATTAAGATAAAACTTACAGTGTTTATATCTCAGATACATTAGGAAATGTTAAAGATTCTATGTACAAAAGGTAAATAGTACATATAGAAAAATAAAAACAATCTGCATTAGTACTACATATGGAGCATGTCAATTACAAAATTCATTGATATAAAGAAGGCTTTTTACACTCTGCTGTTTTAACACATAGACAAAAGGAATGACCATCTCCCTTTATGATTTGTAACTGGAATAATTTCTTAAAAAAAAAAAAAAAAGATTTTATCCATCATTTACTCAACCTCATGTTGTCCCAGTCAAAAAAAAAAAAAAAAAAAAAAAAAAAACCTTACAAAAAATAAGTATGACTTTCTTTCTTTTGTGGGACACAAAAGACAGTGTCATACAGGTTTGGAACAACATTAAGGTGAATAACTGATGCCTGAATTTCCATTTTGATCAGTGCTAATCAGTCTGTCAGTCACAATGCTGGGCACTTTGCCCTTAATTAGCGCATTATCACATGGTAAACGAAGTGCCATTGTCATTGTACGAGCCATCCATAGAGCGGCGAGTGGAAATGTACATTTCAGTGGTGGCCCGCGAGGAGCGTCTCGCTGACATGTAGTTCTTCCCCACGCACCAGATGTCCCGTAGGATCTTCCGGAAATGGTTTCTGAAATTCACTCCAATGAAGGCATACAGCAGGGGATTGAGACAAGCGTGCAGATACGCCAAGCTTTTCGTGATGGTCATGGTCAGCGCAAGAGAGTCCTCATGGCTGCATTCCTGAAGTTCAAAGATGTTGATGGTATAATACAACAGCGCCATATTATAAGGCATATGGCAGACTACAAACACAAGGACCACAGTGAGGACCACACGCACTGCCTTGTGTCTCTGAAAGTTCTTGGCCCGAAGGAGGGTAACAATGACACTGGCGTAACAGAATCCCATGATCAGCAGAGGTAAGAAGAAACCCAATGCAATCTGAGAGCTGGGCACCACAGTTTTCATCACACGTGCAGTTTTGTTTGACTTAAACATGAAAAAGCACACATATTCCTGTTCGTTACTGCTTAAAATGCTGGATTCCAATGGGCTGGGTTGGTAGCGCTCATAAAACATGAAGGTGGGCAGTGACAGCAGCAAGGCCAACAACCAGACGGCTGCACAGATCAGGTGGCTGTAAAGCAGAGTGCTTGAACGCAGCCGGTAGGACCGGCGGGCCTGTACGATGGCAAGGTAGCGATCTCCACTAATGCAAGCCAGGAGCAGCATGCCACTGTAGAGGTTCACGCTGTAGATGCCACGCAACAACTTGCAAGACAAGTTCCCCATGGACCACCCGTGCTGCTCGCTGTAGATTATCAAAGGCAAGGCCACCACAAACAGGATGTCAGCGATGGCCACGTTCAGTAAGTACACGTCAGTCATGGACTTGGTTCGCTTGTAGAGAGCGTACGTCACAATTACGAGGGCGTTGCCAATGAAACCAGCAAAACAAATGATGGGGTGAACAAAAAACTGGAGGAGGTTTTCCATGTCATGATTGCGGTCCATTGAACAGGGTTCCACGATTTCATAGTCGGTGTAGTTGAGGTCTGTGCTGTTGTATTCATATTCATCCATTTTCTCCATTTGAGACTGTAAAGACAGTAAGAAAAAAATCTAAATGAATTGGGAAAATTATTAATTTTATTGCTGAGGTCACTTGTCATGATGAAGCTGCCTGAATGAAATTAAACCATTTACTACGACTTTTGCCTCAAAAAACTCCTAATTTGCTGCTTATTAATAGTTAGTAAGGTGGTTGTTAAGTTTAGTTACTGGGTAGGATTAGGGATGTAGAATATGGTCATGCAGACTATGTGCTTTATAAGTACTAATAAACAGCCAATATCTTAATAATAGTTATGCTAATAAGCAACTAGTTAATAGTGAGAACTGGTCTCTATACTAGAGTGTTACTGCTTGTTTAAATAATAAAGAAGAGATTTGTTCCTAATTTTCCCTAAGAATGCATAGGCAGAAGTTTGTCATCATTTTTCTACGGCCATATAATATTCTGTACAAATCTGTGAGTGTGAATTATAAAACAGAAAAACTCTCAGTGCAAATGTTGCTTTGTAATTTGACATTTTACCTTTACAGAAAGAGGAAATCTGCAGAAAATTAGGTCACGGACATATCAAGAGATCCAACGCATACAACAAATATTAACTGGCCATTAGTCTTGAAGATGATGTTAGTTTAGAAAAGTGTAGCATTTCTCAACCAAATTACTTCTTTCCACGCATTCATAAGTTTTATAACAAGCATCAAGTGTGAAAAACTAGGCAATTGATAACGTCATGTTTCATAGGTTCAAGAAAACACATTCAGTTTAAAAAAAATAAAGGCTGTCTTAATTAAATAAGAACACATACAGTATGTCCGCTTCATGTACACAGGAAAAAACTGATGGAACTGAAGCATAAAAACATTTCCAGACAAGGTTTTTTTTTTTTTAATGTTTTTCGTGTATTCGCTAGCTACTGGCATACCTTAGAATCAAGCAAATTCATTTATTGCTATGAAAAAGATCATGCTGTCTATCTATATATTGGTTTATAGCGCATCAAACGTTGTCCTTCTCTCAGTGGGCATATATCAGCTTTTATACTGCATCTCAATTAAATGCAGATCCTGCACACTAAAGCCTTCAAACTTACATTGATTCAAATTTGTTACCCACAACACCAAGACTAACATAAATAATTTATCTCTAGTTCAGGTAATTACATACATCGGTATTAAAACAAATAGGCACAAATAAGACTTATGTTTCAGTCTAAAAATTTAACATGTGACTTAAAAAGAAGTGACTTACCAGTATCTACACAAACAAGTCTAATGGAATGCAGTGACAGGTTTCTGTTCCTTTTGGTTTCTGAAGAGGAAAGGCAAGTTGGGAACGGCTCAGCTGCCTAATAAGAATGACAATTATCAGACCTGAGCGAAAGGCGGCACTTCACTGCTGCTCAAAGAGCGCCGTGTAGGAACATGTAGGTGTGAGTGTGAGACCGTCAAAGCTGTCTGACACACGTGTGCTGTTTAGAACAGATTATGGTTTCATGTAAAAGGTTGGCGCTACACCTCAAACAGAAATACCCAACATTCACTTTTAGCACTTTATTCATTGTTGAAGATTAATTTCACTGTGATTTCTGTAACACTGTCACTGACATTAAAACTGTTACACAACTCAATGACTTGGGTATTATTTTCAACAGAGAACTCACAATTTGCTACCTTTTCATTTCTGTCCTTTCGTTTTTTTTTTTAATGGTAATAAAAAACAGGAAGAGTCAACAGTCAGACTGTAATGAATTATTTATTGTGAACTAAATCCATAAATACATAAAGTATAAAACAAGGAACTGGCATTTAGATGTCAAGCAACATCTTCCATGTAGTCAGCACCCAAACTTATCTGCGAGACGCTCACATCCTGAGTGGTTTCATCAAGCTAGATGAAAAGAAAGTGAGAGAAACCAAATAAAATAATGAGAATTAGAGTCAATTAGATCTAAAATTACAGTCAAGGTAAAACAAAAGGCTATTATTTTTGTTATACTATCCCCTGGTTTCACAGTCAAGACTTAAGCCTAGTCCCAGACTAAAATGTAAGTCTGAGCGGTTTCAACTCAAAGAAACTTGCACCGATTGATCTTAGAATATGTCAGTGCCCTTGTTTTGTCTCAAGATGCACACCAGTGAAAAAAAAAAAATTCTAAGGCATGTTTACAAAAATTACTTAAATGTCCTAATTGAACTATGGCCTAATCCTGGTTTAGCCTAAGCCCTGTCCGTGGAACCAGGCTGTTGAGTACTTATGTTACTTCCTCTCACTGCCTCATCGGGCCCCTTTAAGTACCTATATTTGCAATTAACAAAAACATGTCACTCTCACTTCTTGCCTTTACACAATGCATTCTTATCCATGAGGCCACTCTGTTGACATTTGTCCCTCTTCACATAGAATTGTGAAAAGTGGGGCCATAATTAACTGACATTAAGAATAACCACATCAATGTTGCATTCATACTGGATTATAAATGTCAATCATTTCTTTACAAGCATAATAAGGGAACAGTTCATCTGAAAACGATCAAGACCTAGTCATTTAAACTCCTTTTGAAACAAGCGATGTCAGCACAACTAATGGCACGTTTTTGAAGATGGAGAAAACAATACCTTATCGCTTAAGTCAGGTCCCTCTATCGACACCTCCTCAATCTCCTCATCGATGCTCACTTCACTCTTAGAGTTTTCAGAACGATGACTGAAGAGAAATTATAGAGATGACAAAACTTCATCAATATTCAGAACGAGTAAAAATAACATCTGATGGGAATGTTCTTTACCTGTTGAAGTCATCATCATAGTCAAGATCTTCATCTGCAAAGTATTTATTTTTTTTTGAACAGGAGAAATGTGAAATGTGATAGTGAGTAGAATTTTTTGATTTGATGGTTAAAAAAATATTGAACAAATTATTGAAGAGTTCCTACCCAGCAAAGGGGATGCAGTTTTCTCATTTGGAGCGGGAAACTCTTTTACACCCTTATCTTTAGATCTAGACGTACCTAAGAAAATATGGAGAAAAGATATTAAATCAGTGTCAAATGCATATCAGTTAGGGAAATCTTTAGGCACCTCATGAGTTGATTCAAATATCAATCCAGAAAGTCACAATCCCACTCTGATGATTCATGATGTTTATCAAAATTTTTTAGAAACCTTTGGTGGGTTAAATTATTTGTATGATTACACATAAACGGCATACTAAAATATGTCAACTCTGCCCACAGACAAAAAAATAGCACGTATAACAGCATCAGAAGCAGCTCTCATTCTGTGTAATGGAAACTGTTCTGAATGGCCTGATTCATGTGCAAATACTTTTATTCCCTTTAAATATTTGGTTCATATCTGAATGCAGTTTTTTTTTTTCATGTTGTTCATGTTAGATGTTTTGTAAAATAAATGCATTGTAAAATAAATCTCATTCAGCCTTTTTTCTTCTCTGAAGCCACAGTTTTGTATGCTTAGTGGATATACATATGTCGCTTCAATTAACCCGACATTTACAGTTTTTTGGGGAAAGTTCATGTAAATTTTAGGATCCATCCAGAATCATCTGAGAAGGAATCTTGATTGATTTCACAAATGGTTTGCTACCATTTTTGTCAGATGAATGATCTTTCTGGCTGCTCTCAGGAGATCCTCCTGCACTCTTTAGCTGCATGTCTGCCGTGAATGCTTTTCCTAAACTGCTGCCCAAGCCTTCTCTCCTGGAAAACAGACCAGATGAGACTCTTCGTGAAGTGAGCTGACAGCCATATAATGAGAAGAGAAAGAAGAGAGAAGTGCTGGCAGGAGACAGACATGAAATGGCCCAGCTCACCTAGGTTCAGAGTCAGAGAGCATGTCCTCTCCATCTCCCTCTTTATCACTGCCGATAGCAGACAGGCTGAGGCCAGACAGAACAAGAGTATGTTCATCCACACATACATATACACATAACACCAAAAAGAAGGCACTGAGAGAGAAAGAAACAAAGAAAACATGCAGAGCAAATGCAGAGAAGGAAAGAAAGGAGAAGGGAAAAGGTTAAAAAAAAAATGTGATTGTAGTCACTGCACTACTCCTGTTCTTTTGGTATCAGCTGCTGGATTTTCCTTTTGACAGTATCAGGTAATGGTGATAAGGTTTAAACGTTATGGTATAATAATGGCCACCTTCACACAGGCAGTATTTGACAACTATATTTATTAAAAGTCATAAATCAAATTGTGTTCATATAGGGTCATCGCTAGATCTTGGCTGGGTAATTTATAGACAAGCATAAGCGATATAAGCTGCCATATGATGTCAATGATATGTTTATGATAATGATTCTTATTTTTTATTACATTATCTCACAACTCTACCACTAATAGCTAAAAAAATGAGAGAAAAATAATGAAACCAATTAAAATAAGGATAATAAAGAAATAATCATAATGTTAAATAAATCCTTATTTCATAATTACATTTCACATATACATACTGTATACATATAAGCACTGGATGTCATTTAAATATAGCGATACCCCTGGTTCATTTGACATTTTTCAGTAGTGGATCAAATATTGTCTGTACGAATGAAGCCAAGCTCTAGTTGTAATCAACACTTGTAATGAAAGTGACACAAGTAAATATGAAAAATTGCTATGTTCATAACATAATTTTTTTTTTTATCACATTTATCAAGATATTATTTAATCAGTTTTATTTAAATGTGGTTGTGATAATTTAAGGGGCCAATTAAGATGTTGAAATCGATTATTACTCTTGTTTATAACCAAAGTGTGTGTGTGTGAATACAATGGTAGTAAACTCTGTAAAACTGGACTGACCATAGTATTCTGCTACTGTATGAACATGAACAGCCTCAACTGGAGTTAACAGCCTGATTTTGCACCCATGGGTTAAGATGGATGCAGTGGGCTTGAATGGCAGTGTGATCACTCCATGCACACTCACTCATTGAGGCTAGTGCCCCTCCTCATTTGGGATAAGGATCGCCCTGACAGGCTTCCTTCCCTCTGCCAGTGCTGACTTCTCACAGGGTGGGGGGGGGGACACATACAGAGCACAGACACAGTTACAGAAAGAGGGAAAGAGAGTGGCAGGTACAAAAAGCAAAAGAGGGGCATGTTGCAACATACAACAAAGCTCCAAAATCTACCTGTTATCTGTCATAGTCAAAATCATAAAAATGCGAATACACAAAGAAAATAGGAAGTACTTACTGTTTCTGCCCTGAATAAGGCTTATCTGCCAAAGATAACTCACTGTTTTCACATGCAGCATTAAGAGACAACAGTAAAAAGGAGAAGATACAGGTCAGCACTTCTCTGTATTTTAACTAAGAGCAGAATTGTGACTTAAGGGTTGGTCATATTTAAACAGTAAAAAATGAACTACAGTTATGTGCTTCAAAAACATGAAAAACCCAGATCTATGTTTCTGAAATGACACTCAAAGGTGCCAGCGGTTAAGATCATTTCGTTTTTATTTGCTCTTTTAGTCTCAATAGAACATGTGGGCACTGAAAAAGTCATTGTTCAAAGCGCTGAATAGAAACCTGCTCCCACTATGAGTGTCAAACTAGGACTTTGATGAATGACATTTGACACTGACATTTCTATTTTCATTTTTTATATATAGCATTAACAAATTGCTTTTCATTATTCTTTTGCTAAATGGTTTTCTTTTTGGCATTTAAATAATAAAATAATAAAATTCACACGTGGGAATATTTGTATACATTTTTTGTAGTATTTTATTGTTACATTTAACTAAAATTGTTAAGATAAATTAAATAAACACTATTTCTCAATTTTAAGTAGTGATTTATATATTTACACTACTGTTTTCAATTAGACTGTTATTGTACTCCTTTTTAATTTTTTTTCTATTAATTTATTGCCTCATTTTATTTTTAAGTGGCATGCCTTAATATATCAACAGTGTGACCGGTCCACAAGAGAAGCCATAATTGACGATTTCTCCAAGTGAAGGTATCCTTACCAGCCATAGGTCTTCTGAGGTTTAGGAAGAGGATCATCAAAGAACGAGTCTCCTTCATCCTCATCCTCCAGTCCAAACTCCAGTGCTCTCCTCAGTGTGGTGGGAAGGTTTTTCCCATCACCTAACCCCTCCTCTGACACTTCAGACACTTGAACAGACCCTCTGTTCTTCTGAGACCCCAGTGTTTCACCAGGTCTTCTGTCTCCAGCCTATGGGAAAGTCGCAATATTATCAACATGCTCTAATAACATCATGAGGCCACAAGCGTCAGATTTCACCTAATGCAATAAACATGAACAATAAGCATCATCGGCTATGTTCATGTAAAGTTACTACCTGTACGATTCAGTTTGGAACCAACAGCTGCCCATTTTTGTGTTATGTGTACAAAAGTGAGGTTCCATAATGAGCAAGAAGATAAAAATCAAAGAAAAATGCTTTCCCTTTGACCAAGTGCTTTTTTAAACATGACATTCTCAAGTAAAATTCTGGGAATTCCTAAGAGTAGACGATTAAAAGATTCAAAGTAAAGAACAACTCATACAAGAAAAGTAGGTTGTTAAAAAGCCCATTTTGAAACTGGCCCACGTTAAGAAAAATGCTGCGTCATTCAACCAACTCACAAATCGATCTATTACTTTGTATAGGTCAATTTTCAAAAGAAAGGTTTTTACTTGAGATGAAATGTTACAGAATTAGTGTACATATCCAAAGGCAAGAGGTTAGTTGACATGCTGAATCTGGTTAATAAAAAGGTGTTAGTAAGTGTTAATTCATTTATTTTCTCTATAGTATTGGGTGATTAGTGAAAGCCTTGTCAGTATCTTTGCTCTCAATCTTTTTGCAAAGACTGATCTAATTTGTATTGTGTATTAGCTTAAATCTGCTCTGCAATAGCCAGTTTACTATATCAAGTGCTAAGATGGTTCCAATTCAACCATGGGCTATGTTTAACACCATTACACATAGAAGCGCTTTTTGCATCCTGAATACAAAGCAGTAATTTTGTCTTGAGACGTGAACTTACACTTGCACATGTGATAACAGTAACAGGAAGGAGCACAAATCATAATTTTGTCACGTCTACCTAACAACAGCCAAATGTGTAGACACCACCCATTTATGAATCATTTGTGAGACCTAAAGGAAGCCACATGGTTGAGCTGATCAAAAGCTCCTGTATCAGAGCCGACGCACGTGTGCTTTACCTTTGGGTCAGCCTTTGCTTCCTGCGCTGAACTGTGCTTAACAAATCCTTTATACCTGGGTATCTGAGCACCAGAATACAGCCATCAGCTTCCCTTTTACAACCATGACATGCTACCCTCACTGAATCGTACATGATATGGATGAAGAGAACAAAATAAAAACATATGCAAAACAAAAAAGGAGGAACTGTTGTAGGAATAAAAACACACACAAAAAACAACAACAACTACTGCATGCAACAAAAATGCATGCAAATTTGAATCTGACACATGAAGTAACTTTCATAAAGGTTTGGACAAAAATCTAAATATCTATAACTTTAAATTGATTGTATGTTTGACTTACCCAATGGTATAGTATGTAGAAAACATAAATGATGAATAAATGTCATTTAATGTAATTTGGAGAGACACAGGAATATAGAATTAATTTAAGAATTAATAGATTGATTTGTTAATTTAGGGCCACAAAAAAAAAAAATTCTTAAAGAAAATGTATATAAGAATCTTCATCTAAAATAATCATTTGGTTGCATAAAAATTCTCATAAATTGATTAATGACTAGGTAATTAAATGTTTGAAATTCCCAAATGGTATGGTATGTGGAATAATATGGAATAAGTGAATAACTGTCAAATAATTCATTTAGAAGAAATCACACACACACACACACATACATATATATAAAAATAAATAAATATTATAAATAATATTTATATATTTATATATAAATAAATAAATAAATAAATAATATATATATATATATATATATATATATATATATATATATATATATATATATATATATATATATATATATATATATATATATATAAACAATATATGAATCTATCTATCTATTTATCTATACACACACTTTTTTTTTTAAAGGCATAGGTATGTGCATAATATATGGTGTGTGACACTACATTCTTGCCTACACTCTGGTAAAATCCCTTTCCCATTTGTGAAAAAACTTCAATGACTGCATGAATTTACTATTGTGCATCACCCACCATCTAAGATATAACCCATGATAAAAGATATGCCGATAAATCAAACACAGCTACACAATACTACACCACGCATCTTCTATTCATAAAACCAAAGATGTTCTGGGGTTCAACATAAGGAGCTGGATGAAATGAAAGTAGAACGGATGGAAATTGTGCATGCAATAAAACTAAACTTTTTAAAAACGTGTTGCAGATTTTGCACATGAACAAGCTAACAAAAGCCAGCTGTGGCTTTGTGGTTTGTTATTTTTTACATAGACTGGTAGGTGAAAGACAAAATATTACACACGACAAAATGTAACTCATTCGATACACAAAGAATATCATAGATTATAAACTTGACAGAAGGTGAGAGGAAAATGTGTGAGAAAAAGATAAGCAGAGATAGAGAAACAAACAAAGAAACACAGGAAGTTAGTTTACCTTGCTGGCGGAAGACGAAAAGATTCTATCTTCAGTAGTTTTACTTGAGGAGTACAGTGCATCGCTACTCTCACTGGTAACCTATAAATGATATTACAGGCCTCATTACAGAAATCATAAAAAAAAAAAAAGTGCTAAAATAAATCAGAATGTGTTCAAGGTCACTCACCACACTTCGACACTGTATGAAAAAGCATTTGTACATTCCCAGGAAGTCCTGAAAGTCTACAGCTACGTAAAGTTAAGAAAGAAAGAAAGAAAGAAGTGGAAGACAAAACTCCATTAGCAACTATTGCAGTTTATTTGTCAATGAATGACAAGTTTTCCAGACACATGAAATTTGCATCCCTTAAAATAATGGAAAACTAAACAATATCACAAATACTTACTATTGCTTGTTTCCTTGCCTTTGGTTCTAAATTCCTCAGTGACGTAACTGTCCAGCATGTTTCTTTTTATTTGCAGATACAAAAAAAATAAAAAATAAAAATATTAGTCAACTAATATAGAATATTACATTTACATTTAGTCATTTAGCATACGCTTTTATCCAAAGTGACTTACAAATATTAGTCATATTAGTCATTGAATATATGTAGCCATTCATAGAAACTACAACCAAAATGTCTAAAACCACAGTGCATTAAGTACGATCAATTGATCTGTAATAATGATATTTTCTTAAGAAACATTTATTCTGAAATACACTCTTTTCCCAAGTCACAAGAAAGGCCATGACCACAATGCCAATAACCTCAACCAGACATGATTACAGAAGAGCAAACCAACAATGTGGGAAGATGTAAACGCTTTCAGTCATCACAAAAATGAGGGTTTCAGTACCAGTAAATTCAGACATTTCCTAGAGTTCGTGTCATTCAGAGTCCACAATGCTGAAACAAACCTGCTGAAGTGAGGAAAAAGATTGGCAAAAATGCCAATAACTGCATCTCTGCTGATCTCGCCACTCCTGTTCTGTGAAATCAAATCAAAAGATATAAATTACTCACAAACGTTTTTATAAATAAATATATTATATTAATTTAGCTATTAATTACCAAATTATTATTATACAATAATTATAATGACTAATTATGACCAAAGTAGTATTACAATTAATAAAAAAATATAAATATTAATTTTAAAAACAGTAGTATTTCAAAATTAACAATTATATATTATATGGTATATTGTATGAATTATTAATGAATAATAAAAATATTAATAAAAAGTTACCTTGTCATGACTGTCAAATTTCTTGCGGGCATCAGCAATTTGGCGGGGCAACAATTCCTAAAAACCATTCACAAACGTTACTACAATAATTGCAGATTACACTAAGCAGAAAATTAATATAGAACTCCTAGAACAGTTGAAATTCTTTGATTATTTTAATATTTAAAATTAATATAAAATAGTATTTATTTTATACAAATGTGTAATTTTCATCACATGCTTGGGACAGTCACGTTGTGCACTTACAAACAAGACAGGATGTCACAGTGAACAATTATGAAACTATAGCATTTGAAGTTTTGTCTGACATGACAGTAGTCATGCAGCGCTATGGGCTGGATTAAACAAATGCACGTAAGCTGCCCACAAAACAGGACAAAATCTCTAGAAGTAGGACAAGCTTGTTTTGCACAAGTATCTTAACAGGAAATCCTTTTTTGCAGCAGCAATTAAAGATGTTCATATACATCATCCTTCCCTTGTGTGACCTGAATAATTTGCCTGGGGTTTGTGATGTGTGGGTAAACTGGTGATACGAATCAAACCGAGATGTGCTCTCCAACCACAAGTGAAATAAGTGGGTTAGAACTATTACTAGTCTGTGACTGGATCTGTTCCTGAGAGTGCATCAACCCTACCTGTGCTTACTGTATGTGTGGGTGTCAAAACAGGTTACAGAGAGATCTAGACAGATGACATGGACTCAGTGGTGGTAAAGTACCTTGGGACAAGTTCTCTCGGTCAACCGTTGATCTCCCTAAGAAATGGAAGACAGGAGAGAGAGAAAGTCATGCTATCTGAAAGACATGAATTCATCCGATTGGCTGAAACACAGAGCATCAAAGATCACCTCTGTCTTGTCCTTATGCCGGCCCCTCTTCACCAACTCTAGAAGGAGAGGGGTGTTTTTATTCACCTCCGATTCCGATATGCCAAGCTCTTTAGACAGAGTTTCTCGACTGTCGATCCCATTGAGCTGAATAACACATAGTAGGATACGTTAGTTCAGATGTAAGAGATATGAGGTCACAGAGGACATAGCATAGCATATTCAAATCAATCAACCAATCAAAAAATATTTACATGAATTTCTGAATGACAGCTTCAAACTGTGTATCACTTACAGCGTTGTATATTATATAACACTGACATACCGTACTAATTTCAGGTTGAAACACTGCTAGGGTGAAGTCTAAATTGAAGACTTGCAGGAAGTCAATGATAAGACCTGCTACCGAGCGACCTACAAGAAGAGAAAGACACGGTGAAACGGCATAATTTTCCAAAGCAAACATTTAGAAATGTAAGCAAAACATCAGATCAAAAATAAATACATTTCACAGAAAATTATGTAGTGTATGATGATGAGCAAATTTTTTTTAGCTTTAGTCTATGATTCCATCCAGTCTTATTATATTTTTATATATTATTATATATTTAACATGTTTGATATTTTGAGCTGATTTTAGAACACATCTTGTCATTTCTTGTGCATCTCCTAGCAAAGAGATGCATGTGGCCGCATGAGTTTGTTGTGTTCAGAACATCCTGAAAGTCTGAGTGTGTGATCCTCTGTCATTAAGTGTATGATTATGATATATGTTTTTTTTTTCTGTAACCATTTACAAAGTTGGCAAGCGTATTATGCCTAGTGTTTTAAAAATCGTGTTGTGTATTACAACCTGTTACAACCCAAATCATCATCACATCAAAACCAGACACATACAACTAATAAGAACAGACCTTTTTTATGGAATTCATACTTACCATCCTTTGTGTTAAGGGACTTTTTCAGGTTTTCATTGACAAGAGGGGATTTATTCTATTCAAAAGAGTTGACATCTATATGACACACTGAATTTTTTTCACAAGCAAAATAACGTTCATGCAAAAACATACAATTAACATAACAACAAAAGATACAATTTATGATGAAAAAAAAAGCATTCAAACTATTTATAATTACCTCAACTTTGTCCTGCTCTTCCAAGGCAAGAAAAACAGCTGCACGTAGCTCTGCCTGTAAAAACAGAGAGACCTATCATCACTTCATATGTCCTTTATTTAGACATATTTATAACAGTACGACACCAAACAGACTCACTGAGGATCAAAACAGCTCAAAACTCAAATATATTACTGAAGCTGCAGTTAGTAAAGAAAAACTTGGACAGATACGGTATAACTGCAGTTATAAAAGGTACAGCTCATTAAAGGCATTATATTACAGGTTAAACCAGATTACGTGTTGCCTGATCATTTTAGATGACTTCCTCGATACCTGTGAGTCCAACACTTTACCAAAATAAAGCAAAACAAGTCTTTGGAGCCTTGCCGGTTAATTAGAAAACATGTTTTGTTTAATATTAATACAGCCAAGATAAACAACGACACTGTAGGTCTCATCTTTAGTAACTGAGGGTTATATAAGAGCGCAGTGTCATCACTCAATGTTGTCACACCAGTGGCTGTTGTCCATTTGTTGCCCATAACAACTTTAGCATCACTATGCTATGCTAACAAACACTGCGCTAAAAAAACAAATATGTCCCGTATGAGATCAGAATTATTCCAGCCTCATAAAGACTCAAAACGTGTTTCGAAATAGAAAGGACAAATACCTTAATTTTATTCAAAACACCGCTGTTTTCCAAGTTTTGGATCAGTAGATCTCTGAGTTCCGTGTCCTCCTCTGTCGCAGACATCTTCAGTTTGTGTCATGTGACTATAGGTTGGAAACCTGCGCAACCTGGCGGCTATCCACGGCATTGCATATTATGGACCTATGCTTATGCTACTACTGTATGTTGTAGATTTGTAGATTTTTCTGCTCTAATTAGGCAGTAATTCCCTCTTGCCATTAGGACGGATGGGATCCTAACGGACATTAGACCTGGAGCTCGCCTTAGCTCATGAATATTAAAAAGGTCATTGTCAAGACGGAATACAATTTAAGATATTTTGGATGAAAACAGGGAGGCTTGAGACTGTCCCATAGACTGCCAAGTAAATAACAGTGTCAAGGTCCAGGAAAGTATGCAAAGCATCGTCAGAATAGTCCATCTGCCATCAGTGATTCAACCGTAACGTTATGAAGCGACGAGAATACTTTTTGTACACAAAGAAAACACAAATAACGACTTTATTCAACAATTCCTCACCTCTGTGTCTCTCCAAATCAGCGTAGCACCATTTTGGCAATTCTGAGCAGTATGCAGATGGCATACGCTCTTCTGTGTCAGCCACGCCACAGTGACACATTTTTTACCTGTATTTACGCTGTGGTTTGAAAACAAACAACGCATCGCTGCAACACAGCTGACACAGAAGAGCATATGCCATCTGCGTACTGTTCAGAATTGCCAAAATGGTGCTACGCTGATTTGGAGAGACACAGAGGAGAGGAATTGTTGAATAAAGTCGTTATTTTTGTTTTCTTCGTGTACAAAAAGTATTCTCGTCGCTTCATAACGTTACGGTTGAATCACTGATGGCAGATGGACTATTCTGACGATGCTTTGCATACTTTCCTGGACCTTGACACTGTTATTTATTTGGCAGTCTATGGGACAGTCTCAAGTCTCCCTGTTTTCATCCAAAATATCTTGAATTGTGTTCCGAAGACGAACAAAGCTTTTACGGGTTGGAACGATATGGGGGTAGGTGAATAATGACAAAATTTTCATTTTGGGATGGAGTATCCCTTTAAATTCATGAGTCAACACTTCAACGTTCTAATAATTTACTTCCAAGTAGAAATAAGTGTAGCTAGTTTTAATTGCTCGTGTCAAGGGTTTTACTTCCATTTTTTCCATGACAAAAAAGCCAGCAATTCTGACTTAAAAAGATTTCTGAAAAAGCACATTTCAAAAGCATAAAATACAAAATATGTCTTTGTATTTTACAATGACCAAAAATACTTTTTTTTTCTGATTCATAGTAGACTTAGTAACTTACATATGCTGGGTTATTCGTGTTATGTAGTATGTCCTACCTTCTACTCTCTTAAAATGGATATGCCATTGTTGTAATGTATTTATAAATAAATGTTTATAAATATGATAAACATTTATAAATAGAAAATATTTATATAATATTTTTATTTCTATAAAGTGTATGCCAGACTATCGATGACTGTTAATTATAGCTAGAAAATATACACAATTGTAAGACAATTAACAAGATATCTAACTGGTTTAGTATCATCATGATGGCAAAAGCCCTGTTTTGTCATTAAGGGCTATTCAAAAGTATTTGAGTATTTGAGTATTCTGACAAAATAAACACATTTCCAAGCAACTTAAAAATCTTTAGTATTTTCTTAGATGTTTTGTCAGTGTAACATATCATTTCTGCAGGGCTATTTTGTACTGGACTGTAATGACAAATTTTTCCATCTCTGCTGCCTTTGACACATGATAGTCACATGACATGAACACCCTTGACCAAAGATGATAGCCTCCAGGTCACGTACTGAACATGCAACTGCCACCGAGATGAATGCATATTAATTTTTTTTACTCCAGGTATCATAGGCCTCCTTGATGCAAACCTATATAACATCATTCAAAAATGTCATTACGAACATATATGTTGAATAAAAGGGACATGTAATGTGGCAACACAAGTTTTATTGAGTAAGAGATGTCAACACCAGCATGATAAAAATTGTACAAATTTCACAATTTCAAAATGAAATATCACTGCAACTTATGATCTTAAACACTTAGAGCAAAAAAAAAAAGTATCATACCAACAGAAATCATGCCATGTGGTTGAAAAAAAAATAAGAGAGAAAAACAAAGAGTTGGATAGAGAGTAAGAGAGCAAGAGACATTAAGAAAGCTATGCTTCTTTCTTTCTTTTTTAATAGAAAAATCCTGGTTTAAAATGGTTAATTAAAATCCATTTGAAATGGAAACTTGTAACCTGATGATTTCACAATTATTAATAAGAAAAGTATTCTGCATTCAAGCATGTGACACCATAGATAGAGTTTTCTGTTTAAATAGTCACAGATAACCTTTGAAGTAGATAGTACAATATGTGCCAACTGAAAATGAGCAGCGGAATTGTGCTTAAAATCCCTTTTCCTGTCAAATCAGTTATGATAGTGGATGAGAGGATATTGTATTTTGCTATCAGTGTTGTAAAAGCGTTACTATCTTGGAAATAAGCTGCATACACAAAGCTTTCGGAGAGAGAAATGTGCTGTGGTTGGGGAAGAGATGTCTGGATATTACAGAACAATAAATAAGAGTGACTAGCACCATTTGCATGAGCTCTTGAAAAACATAATGCTAGCCGTAATAAAAATACAAAATCATAGAATTAAAAAACAAAGCCCCATGTAGAGCATCAGCAACAACCGGAGTCATTCCACACTAAAAATCACTGTGACAGTTTGGACTCATGCTCGATAAATACAAACAACTTTAAAATCCACCACTGAAAATCAGCCCTATTTGTGACTTGTCTTGATGCTTTGAATGGGCTTTGACTAAATGAAGATGAACAGGGGGTTCCCAGACTATAACTGTACATGTCCTTAAGATATTATGGAGTAATATGAACTGGTCGAGTCAATAATCAACCCTCTGTATGCCCAAAACTGTCAACACGCTACTGTAATCTAGATTTCATCAAAAATGCATCCAATTTCCATAATTCTTAGAGCTTAAAGTGCCACTGATTTCTCAGAAATGTAAAAAATAAGCAATGAAAGTGAATCGCAGGTTACCACAGAAGGCAAGCTGACCTCTCTTAATGCTGTATATAACTGATTGGAGTTCACTAATTGTAATATGATGAGTTTGCATTGCTGATATAGTCGTATTTGTTGTGCACTTGTGACCAGATGAATCTCTACATGATTGTTTGGACAAAATCTACAAGGCAAGTGCTCCATTACTATGACACAATGACGTATGGATGGTGACATTAACCCTGTATATCCAGCACACCGATAAACATTCACACACAGATTTACTTTCCTCAAAAAAAAAAAAAAACTTCCCACAATTCAAACGTCTGGGCACCTCCTTGGTCTCCTGAAACAAATAAAAACACCAAAACATGGAAACAAAGGTGTCCCTGTGCAAAATCGAACATGAGAAATGTGAACTCATAATGCATTCATCCTTTAGACTTAATCACCCATGTTTAGACCCTAAAACATGACTGTATTAAAAGATTTATATAAAACTCAATACTTTACATTTAGTAAAAAGATTTGTCAGCTTTCTACTATGGTAAGAATAAGAAATTGCATATACCCAAAATTTTGCATCCCATATCTAAATAAATGATTGATTCGTTATCATATATTGCTGATATTCTGTCATACTACCACTAACATTTTACGATCATTAAATTAATAATTAATGTTGGATTGTCTCCTTGAAATTTTCTGTAGTTGGTGGCCTCAACCAGCCGGGTGTTACATTTAGAGAATGGACTTTGAAAAATCTGAAAAGCTGTGAAATATTTCTTGGGATTTACACCAATGAGTTTCCGTGTCATGATGTTTGCATTCACAATTTTTTTTTCTATTTTTCCATCTATTTTGGGAATTAAAACAAGAAAAAAAAGAAGAAAGAAAAAAAACAACTAAACAACCAAGCAAAAATAAAAACAATACACATACTGCATTAGAGTGCCCACACTGACCACTATAAATATGATTTCAGAACCAAAAGACAATGTTTCTCAATATTTTTACAAAATGTACCCAAAATCGAACCACAAAAATGAACCACTGTACACCCATTGAACAGCCTGCACAGCACATTAGTTCCCATTACTTCCATAAAGAGAAGCTCAGATCGAAGCTGATTGCCCTTACATTCCCTCTGCACCTCTTTAGATTTAAAATAATGGATGGTTTTTGTTTACAATTAATAAATACATATACACTAAAATGTGCATACATTAGCATCTATAAACAGTACATCACATTATGTCAGGTCATATGAAAAATGTACAAAACATGAATGTTCCTCAAAACATTTGCCATTGGTAGTCGTCATCTTAAAGCAAGGCAACAAATAAGTTATGTATTTTTTGTCAAAAGCATAACAGAATCATAAATAATGGCAAATAATACAATAAATTACAGCAGCAAAAAAATCATATTAGTTATCCATACTTTTTACATGATGGGTTTCTTTTGTTTCTTAACGCTCTGATCACATGACCCCATTACTCGGCCAATAACAGCCAGTCGCAAAGCTACACTTGGATGCCTTGAACCGCTTGCTTTATGTTCTCCAAGAGGGCCTTGTTCTCCGGGCTCTGGTACTGGTCCTGGTGAGTATACATATCTGTCAAAGTGCTCACGTAAGTGTCAAAGTTTTGCTCGTTCATCGGCTCCTGTGGAACAGATCGGGATCATTGGAGGTCGAAAAACAAACTAATCATAATATGTTCAATCAAACAGACAATCAAGGCTTAAGACAGAAAGGGAAGGGATATATTTAGGGAGGAGTGAACCCACAAAGCTGACTTTAAAGCTAAATATAAGCTAGGGTTTTAGAGAAAATACATCTGAAATGCAGGGCTTGACCAATCACATTAAATGGTCACTATAAGACTACTACACTGTCTATAAAAATATATATCTGATGGATAACAAAAATTAATGCACATACATAATGTATGCATGCACTGGTGTGAATTTCATGCTCATGAGTATGTAGGTAATACTGGCATTCACAAGTGATATCAAACAGATCGCCATGAATAGCAGACAGATATCGATGAGTATCACTGTGCCTGATAAAATAATGTGTTTTACAATAATAACATGAGTTTACTACCAAAAATAAATATGGCTCATATTGCAACCCCAGCTTTCTTATTCTTATCGCTATTCCCTGAAGTGGATTATGTCAATATGTGTGGCACTGATACACTCTATGGACCTTCGTGATGCATACACATCGTACTGTGTGTTACAAAAAGGGGAGGACTAGGGAGAGGAAAATGATAGTGAGGAGAAGGATAAAGTTAGACTATGGAAAATGAATCTCTTACTCTGTGGGGCATCTGTAAACAGCAGTAATTTTTAACAGGGGCCTCTTTCAGTGGCATCGGTTTCTACAGAAGGGAGAGGTGTAGAGAAAAGACTATTAGCCTGGCTCAATAAAACGGACATACTTGACTTTACACGTGGAAGCACAGAAGACCAAGTTCTGCTTGAGCGGCATGACACATGAACAGGCAACAGTCGTCTGATGTTAGTGCAGCTTGAGGACCTCTCGTGCGCACTCTAAATAGCATCCATCAACAGTGGGGGTGGAGAATTCAGGAGCCATATTCAAGAAGACATGTTTCAGTTGTTTACTAACATGGCTGCCACATTTGAACGGGGCTTGTCCAATTGTGCCCCGGCTCAATGTGTAGGTGAAGGCACTGTGATTTGATCATGTGGGAGAATCTGATCCACAGCGGCCATGTTGTTACTCAACTGAAAAGCAGTTGTTGGAGTGGAGGTTGTTTTTCTACAATGGTCTGTAAAGGGGAGTGACCTCAGCACAGAAGCATATGGAACCGCGAGAAACTCAACAACAGACATAAAGAAGCAGATGGGAGAAACAATAGAAACCGGAATTTCATCTCTACTGTCTGAAATGCAAACTCAGGCCCTGGCTTTCAACAAGAGGCAGTCTATAGTCTACAAGAATATTCTAAGCAGATAAACATTTATTGTAGGTGATATATTAACAAACTATTTTTAAATGATTCAGATTTTTGCAATTGTAAATATAAAACATTTTTATCCTGACTTCACTGATATACAGTATATATATATATATATATATATATATATATATATATATATATATATATATATATATATATATATATATATATATATATATATATATATTCTTTTACCCTTACACTCTGAAAAATAAAGGTTCTTTATCAGCATTGATGGTTCCATGAAGAACCTTTAACATCCATGGAACCTTTTCATTCCACAAAAGGATCTTTAGAATGGAAAAAGGTTCTTCAGACTATTCAAATATTCTTCATATTTAGAAAAAAAAGAACTGTTCACTGAAAGGTTCTTTAGGGAACCCAAAATAGTTCTTCTATGGCATCAGTGTGAAAACTCCTTTTTGGAACCTTTATTTTTAAGTGTGTATGTGAGGCCACATGTCTTTTGGCTCTTACCATGTGTGGAAGCTGGATGTTGGCAAGACTGTTGATGAGGGACTGGCTGAGGTTGGCGAGCTCATGCAGCAGCGAGTCATTCTGCTGCTCTATGACCTTGTTTTCCTCCTCGATGGACTTCAGGTTAGTCTCCATGGTGGTGATCTGGCAGGAGGGAGAAAGAGAGATAAAGGCATCTCTGTGACTGAACACATGGCCAAAGCCTGATGTGATAGATGGCAACTGCTCTTACTTGAGTCCTTAATTTTATCATGTCTGACTCTACTTGATTGTTCGATTCGTTCAGGTCTTTGATTTCTTCATCCAGTTGTTTAATCTCCTCATCATTTTCTATGCCTGGAAGGGAACATTGAGAAATTCACTGTAAAAAATGCCACTGATGGCAAGTAATTTAAATAACAAAAAATGACGTACCTTTACTTGCTCTCTGCTTGATTGTGAGCATTTCAACCCCAGTCATCCTTGCCTTCTTCATAGCAGATGTGGCACGGGGACAACCGGATAGACTACCGATGCGTAAAAAACAAAACCAAAAGAAATGGATCATTTTTATTCTCCAATTTAAACATTCTACTGATGAAAAATGTAACATAATTTTACAAGAGTTGAGAAAATAATTTCTGCATTATTGTGCATTTTTTCATTTAGTTTATTGGCTAAACTTAATTTACTTTCCTCAGGTTTTGAGAATGTATGTAGAAAATATGCCTGCTGCATTAAAACTACTTAAAGGAAAATAAATAAATAAATGCATAACTGATTCACATGCATTTATTGTTTCAAAGTTTTCAAAACGACAAACTCACTGCAAAATATAATTTTTGTAATCAGCATCTTTGTCCTCAAAAAAAGAAAAAAAAAAAAAAATCAATAACCCTTAAACAAGATACATTTACCAGCAAAACTTTATGACAATAAGACACGTTTTAGAGAATATATCTTGAAATAATAGTATTTTTGTTTCTTACCCCACTGGCTAATTGTTTTTCTTATTTTAAGAATAAACTTGAGACAAGAAGAAAAAAAGGCCTAAAGGGTACCATTTTTATATTTTCAAAGTTTTATTAATTTTACCATGTGCTTTCGTCATTTTTATTAGTTTTTTTATATTTCTATTCAGATTTATTTTATTTTTAGATTTAGTTATTTTAAAAATTTAAACCTATTTATTTCAGTTAGTTGCCAAAGGAACATATCTAGTTTTCATTCAAATTTTATTTTCTAATATTCATATTTTATTTTATTTCAGCTTTTATTTCAATTACCAAAAGCATTTTTTCAATAGTTTTTGTTTTAGTTAACAATAACAATAATTTTACTTAATAATAAATAAGTTAATATTTTTATGTCTTAATAAAATATATCTTGTTTTAAGAATGTTGAGATATTTTGATTAAAATTAATGCAAAAATACTGATTAAGAAAAGGATCTCTTGCTATATAATGGCCTAGCTAAGAAACGCTCATGTACCTCCGGTGGGTGAGGAAGCTGCCGCTGACGTGGCCTGAGCCATCACAGCCTGGGGTGGGGCAGGTCATGCCGTCTGTCTTGCCAGATTTCCAGGAGAAAGGCGCTCCGTTTACATAACCATCTTTCTGACGCTTGGCGGCCAGTGGGCAGCCGGATGCACTGCGGTGGGATGCATACTTCCCTGTCACATGACCTTGGCCATCACAGCCTGGCACAGGACACCTAAAGACATTGAGCACAGCAGAGACGAGTTCACACACAAAAGCACACACACATAGTGAAGTTCCTTTCGCAATTGTCCTCAGTAGTCGATTTCGACTTCAGTCCTCCTGTAAGTTACTACAAACAATATTCAACTTTCAGTCACTTTGGATCGTTGAAGGAATTTAAAAAAATGCACCTGATTGGCTCCTGGTCATCCTTGTCCTCTTTACTGTGCATTATTTTAATACCACTCTTCTTTTCCCCCGGACAAAACCACACACACCACAGAAAAAAAAACACATACCAAAAAAAAAACGCCAAGGGCTTCTCTTTGAACTTCTTTGAATCCACTAGTGGCTAAAACGTTACGTGAAGTATTAAATCAAATTTTTTATGTGCATATTTGTGAGTCTTCACCTTCTGTGTGAGGCATAGTTGCCTGTGATATGCCCAGAGCCATCACAGCCAGGAGTGGGACACCTGCAAGTAATGAAAACATGAAACAGATTAGTGTAACCTCAGACAGACCTCATTTTGAGGGTCAGTTGAGGTGCTGTGTAAACACGAGAGCGCGAGGGCTTACTTCAGATCCTGGGAGTTAGATGTCATCATACCACGCATGCCCTTGTCAGCCAGTTGGCAGCTTGATAGCCTTAAGAGAGGTTTTTAGAAGCATGAGGCATGGTTTACTAGAACAGCTGCATTATTAAAGCTACTAAGGTGCACTCAGGTCACTTTTTTCATTAAAAACTTTTGTAGATAAATGCAAATAAATGAATTGCATTTTTTATGACTTTAAAATTATATACACTTTTATTAGTAGCCTAAAAATGCTGTTTTATTGTACATGGATGCTAAGATCATATCACCAGCTGAATAATACTGACTTGATCTTGAATTAATTAATCATGACTGCCTGCCAATAGTGCATTTTTACAAATGCATTCATAAATAAAAGCTTTTGCTTATATAGTAAGTCCAAGATATACACACAATATAAATAAAAGAATAATGAGTGTGCATTTAACTTTTGATTATAATTTAACATTTTTAATAGAAACATTTGAAATCATTTTAGCAGCCAGGATTTAATTCAGTCAAATATTTGAATTAAATATTTCTTATTATTGTCAATACTGAAAATGGTGTTGCTTAATATTTTTAGGAAACTTTTTTTAAGGATTATTTAATGAACAGAAAGTCAAAAAATCATCAGCATTTATTTGAAATACAATCATTTTATAACATTGTGTCTTTACTCACTTTTAATCAATTTAATGCAACCTAGCCAAATAAACATTAATTTCTCGTATCAATGGACACAGCAATATTTAAATAAAAAAGAAAGAAAAAATTTTTTGGTAGATGCTAAGCTTACGTGAGGAGCTCCTTCTTGCTCTCCTTGCAGGGAGCATATTTGTGTTTGGGGCTGGGGAGGGACACTTCTGAAAACTGCTGCTCTTCCAATAGATCCTGAAAGGGGTCCAGGTCATCCTGAAAATGAGGAGGGAGAAAGAAAAAGAAAGATTTCAGAGTATATTATGATGCAATATAAAAGGGAAGAATAGTACAATGGCCTGCTAGTAATTACATAATATACAGCGCAGTTCACATTTAAAAGAATACCATGTTTTATAACACTGAGCACAAAATCTCATACAGCCTAATTTGCATTCATTCAAGTTCCCCAACAATTTAGCAAAAACATAAATTCCCTTTTGAAATAATAATAACAACAGTTATTATTTAGCAAGTCTGGGGATTCATTAATGAGTAATTAATTTAATAGAGGAAAATCCGTTTTCAAGCAATAATCTCCAGTGAAGTGAAGGCATGCAGTACCAGCACTCTACACTAGATGTCCTTTCAGTCCTTCAAAAGAACAGCCTACCATCCTTCATATCGCTACAACAGGAGAAAATACAGCTTCCCCAACCAGTTAAGGTTTACACAAGGACAAAGCAACCGTTTGGAAATGACTAAATTGTGCTCCAATTAACATGTCACACGCAAACAATTTTAGATGACAAACAGGTCCTTTTGCTTGGCTACAGTGAAAACGAAAATGGGGGAAGGAAGACTGCGCAGAAATCTCTGCCTATGGATTGCATTGGAAGTGGGCTGAACACATAAGCAGAAAACTGTAATCTTATTATGACTATTGCTCATCTACCAACTGCCTTTTTAGCTAACCAGTTAGCCACTAAAAGCAAGTACCTCCTTGTGGTCCTCGTCCAGGCGTTTGATCTTGGTGTAGTCCACAGGCAGGTCCCAGCAGTCTGCTGTGCTCATCTGGTAGCAGTGGCTGTTGAGCAGGGCCTGCCGCTGGGGTGACATGGGCTGCAGGGGGGTCAACACTGTGCCTCCACTGCCCTCCCCCATCCCTCCAGCCTGGCTCAGATCCAGGGTTCCGTTCTCATCCCCATCTCTGTCATCAGGGCTCTGTCGCAAAAGAGAGAAGAGAGAGGAGGACTGATAAGAGAATAAAGAATAAAGGCAATAATTAATAGGTAAAAAAAATGAGGAAAAAGCAGAGTGAGATATGGAAGGGAAGGATGACAGATGTGGAGGGGTACATGGTTCATACTGTTAAATAGATTTAAAAAATAATGATTTTAATATATAATTTATTATTAGTATTTGTAATGATTTGTTTATATAATAAATGCTGAAAAAAAAGAAACCCCAAAATATTAAATTGTATTTTTTGGTAACATATTAGTCTGAATGTAAATCAAAATTGATAATTATTTTATTTTTTATTTTTTGAATATTGCAGTGTTTATTATAAATGATTTATCCATGCATTTAATTTGTATTAATTCATGCATATTATTTTCATATTTCAAAAATACATAATGATAGGTAAGAAAACCATCACAATTTCTGTTTCATGTCTACTTTAAAGAAATGACAAAAACATAACCAAGGGATCTCCAAGGAGAACCAACATGCGGGGCATTAACTGTGTGTTCAGATACCTAGACTGAAACATTAGTTTTGTGGTTCAGTCCCATTAACTTAGAATTGAATTAACCTTCTTCCCTCTACCCTGAGTTGGACATAAATAATTAATATAGTTGCATTGTTTGAACATTTGCCATCTTTATTTACACTGTTGTTGCTGATTTTGTTGTCACGTGTGGTAATTAATTTCTGGTGATGTCAAGCTGTATTTGTACCTCTACTTAAAATGATTAGTTAGTTAATTGTTTGCTACCCTTCTCACGTTTTCACGTTTCATATAAAGTCTTAAGATCCTGTGGGATATTATGAGCCAACAAGCACTTTGTTCTGTATGTTCACTACCATTTAGAAGTTTGGGGTCAGTATTTATTTTACAACATTTTATAAATGTTTTCTTTTTAAACTTCTGTTCATCAAATAATCCCAAAAAAGTGTATATAAGTTTTCACAACAATATTAAGCAGCACAACTGTTTTCAGCATTGTTAATAATAAATATTTCTTGACCACCATATTAGAATGATTTGTAAAGGATCATGTGACATTGAAGACTGGAATCATGAATGCTGAAAATTCAGCTTTGCCATCAAAGGAATAAATAATATTTAAAAACATATTAAAGTAGAAAAAAGTTATATTAAATGTATTATTATTATTATTATTATTATTTTATCAAATATATGCAAGTGAGCATAGGAGACTTCTTTCACAAAACATTTCAAGTGTTACTGACCCCAAGCCTTTGAATGGCATAAAAACATGATGAAATGTAACGCATAACACTGAACAATTTGCATACAACCCTTAAGCTTAGAAAAAAAAGTATTTCTACAATTCTGGCAAATTTTGACAACATTATTAGTTCAATGAATACATTTACTTATAATTAAGTGGATGAATTCAGCTAAAAAACATGGAAGCAGTTGACAATATTTTTTTTTAAAATTCTACAACCACTTCAGTTTTTTAGATTGGGAAAGGATGGGAAGAGAAAAGATATGAAAGAAGAGAGTGCAAACATCATCTTTGGGTGCCCTACATCTCCATGCACAGCTGCTTATTAGTATATATAGAGCCCTGCAGCTCCTCACTACCTCTGTCCCTCTTTTTCTCTCTCTCTCATTCTCATCCCCACTCCCTCCAGCCTGCTGCCTCACTGTCCTTAAAGAGAGGTCATTGTCTTTCCTATATACCCAGAGGGATGCTGGGAGAGCTGGCTTGGCTCAAACCACAGCTGAAATCAACATTAATTCTACTTGTCTCAGTGATAGAGGGTTGGGGCACCACTACCCCAGCGTTCCTGCAGCTGCCAGTTTCCTCTGGTCTCCTCCAGCCCTGTACTCTCATTATCACCATACAGATTATGTCTGAAATCGATGTGTCACTAAAGCAACTGTGGCTCTTTCAGACCATTAGGCTCATATGATGACCCTGAGTCTAGCAGAAAGGACCTGCAGGAGCTCTCAGAGATGCTGCTGTCATTCACTGTGTGAAATCGCACCCTGTGCAAATGAGCTCTAGGAGAGGACCAGGGGTTTGCCCCGGATGACTCTAAACTTGCATGCCCTCATTTCAGTGCACTACATTTACTACCATACAGCACAGTCACACAGGAAGGCAGTGCAGAAACATTAAGAAATACCCAGTGAGAGAAAGAAAAACATAATATAAGCAGTACAGGTGGGTGAGGATGAGAGAGGAACTGGCAGGAAAAAGTTGTTGACCCTCACCTGTGCCAGGAGCTCCGGGCCTTTCCCAGTGAGGCTCTGGGGCATCTCTCTGCAGCGCGTGGACAGGTTGAGGATGGCGGTGGCAGCCATGTGGGCGGCTTCCATGTCGTGCGTGTAGTCGAAACTGCTCTTGCTGCAGGTGCTGCTGGCGCTGCTTCCTCCTCCCCCTCCCCCTCCTCCTCCTCCACAGAGGAGACTGCTGCTGCTGCTGGGAGCGTAGCTGCTTGTGGTGCTGCTGGCCGGGCTCGAGGTCTTACAGTAGCGCTTGGCTGCACACATACACATACACTAGGTCAGACGGGCACTATGAACTTGGATAGATGGATGAATGGATGGGGGAATAGAAAAACAGACAGATAGAAAAATAGATGGATAGACAATAATGGAACAGATAGAACAATAAACTGAATGATTGTTAGAATGGTAGATAGGCTAATAGAACGATAGATAGAATGATGATAGATAGATAGATAGATAGATAGATAGATAGATAGATAGAAGGGCAGATGATAGACAGAATGGTAGATAAAACGATAGATTGATAGACACACACACACACACACACACACACACACACACACACACACACACACACACACACACACACACACACACACTTATTAGATGATCTGATTTTTCATGAATGCTGTCTGAAATTGAGTGTAAGTCAGAAAGAGAGTGTAGAAGAGGGGGAGAAATGGTTTGACAGTGTATCTAAGACCTGCATGGGAAGCATCTATACAGCATTTCGTTTTTATATAAATCCACATTCATTGAGAAACCCTGGTCTGCAACCAGACACAACAGAACACCGAAATCTGTTATTGACTCAGGAACTGTTATTATCCTCCAATACTGGAAGGTGACAAATCAGCTGCTAAAATGCAGTTATAACCACTTATTCAAGATTTATACTACTCTCCCATTTGATCGTATTTTTCATCCAATTTTGCATTGAGACAAATAGCAATGCTTTCATTACAACTAAACTGGGTGTAACTAATTGATGTTGCCAACTGAGTCTAAATGAAGTGCAGTTAATTCCTAACATTAATTAAATGTTATTCTCATTATTTTTTTTCCAGGCTTAATTTTCTTAATTTGTCTCATTTATCAAAAAACTGCATTTCTTTGATAAAGCATATACAGGCAAGTAACATCACTTGCAAGAATGCTCTTTAATTTTCGAGATGTGGTATGTGTTCTGATTTCAATAACATTGTCTATATTATCACTACAGGGCATGCTGTAATGCTCCTTATGGGCAATCAAGACTGTCCTGATGTAATAACCATGAGTTATAATGAAAATGAGTTATTTTAAGCACAGCTAATGAAACCGTACCAAAATATCCCACTGAATTCTGTTGACAGGAAATCTCTACGATTTCTGGCTAGGGCGTGAAATCAACTGCTACCATTTTGAACAAAATCGTTCCAGATAATTTGATTCCTTCACAAATGTAAGTATGCCCATTTATCAAGAACACGGCTGCAGTTGCGAGCTACAACAATGCACATAACCAATCACAAAAAAACTTCAAAAATGAACTGAACAAAGAAAAACAATGTTGGACAAAACTGACAAACACACATCCAGACTTTAGGTTTTTAAATCTGGCATCATTCAAAGATCTGTCTGCATCTCTCACTGTGGACCAGTAATGGAAAAGTTAACACCTACATAACTACTTTCAATATCAATAAATGCACACATATTTTTTGCTATTGTTAACTGATAAGAGAACATCTCATTAATTTCAATCAGCCACACATTTAATGTTTGCAAAATATACAGAAAGAGAGAGAATATCGTGATATATGATAAAATGTTCATTTACAGATGAATTTATTCTTACATTCTTTACAAATACGCATTTGGTGCTCAAAAATATCTATCCAGCCATAATTAAATTAAAGGAGCTGCATGCAAATTAGATATCCCTTCATTGGGTTTGTGTACCTAGGTTATTAATCATTTCAGAAGCCAATAAGTAGAGTAGGATTTCCAATAAAGGAGCACTGAACTCGATGACTGCCTGTGAAAAATCCAAGCTAAAGCTTTTATTAAGAGAAGGCTTTCACTTCAAAATAGAAAATAAAAGTAATTGTAAATGGAAAATACCACAAGGACATCTGGTAGTATAAAACTAATTCTAATCTTATTTCCATCTGATCCCCTAGAGAAAGACCAGTTTATCAATTCTGACTCTTTCTACTTCACCAGCTTCAATAACAGAGGAAAGAATAACAAAGCCAAGCTTGCCATCATATTCTTTGGGTGAGGTGTCTCGCCCATGGTTCTTCGGGGTGAGGGACCTCTTGCCATACGCATTAGGCTGGTTGTCATAACTGCTGCTGTAGTCAAAGCTGGCTTTGGAGTACTTCTCCAGCTCCTTGGCCAGGTTGGATCGCGGAGTACTGGTTGGGACGTTATTTTTGTACCCATACTGTGGGATCTCCAGCTGTTTTACAAAGCACATGGGTCTGGAACAATTAACAAAGGCAGGGAATCAAGGTCGGGAATCAGAGTCCTAGACATATATTGTACTTAATGTCAACATGAATCACAGTTCTCAACCCATGCTATATTCATTATGTAACACATTTTCAATCCTCTGGATTCATCTCAAAGACGTAGTTCCCCCCAAAATTAAAAAGATATATATATATATATATATATAAAATGTTTAAATTACTCAAATCACTAAAGCACTATGAAAATACTTTTACACATGAATAGGATTAATGTACTGTTCTTACAAATATTCAAAGCAATACTTATTGCATTACTAAATATTATGGCACAGAGGGTCTCAAAGTACCTAAGGACACGGTCTGACGCCTGGTTGGACTTGGAGCTGTCGCAGGGGTGATGTTTCTCCTGAACCTTTGCCATCTTCTCGGCGGCGGCTATGGGACATCCCGAGAGACTGCAACAGCAGCAGAGCAATTTATGTAGGGTTAACATTACGTTACAAGCAGCATGTAAGGGCACACACACATACACACTCTCAAATGCTCACACATGCCCTAGCAGAGAGCAGAAGTTGGAGTACAAAGTGCGATATAAGGGAATGTATAATTCCAGCATATGGAGACAAGTCTGTCAGAGAGAATAGTCTGCTTTTTATGACATTCTCTCAATACAGACTTCCAACGTGTTTGCAAAATCCTGGTACACTTGTGTGCGGTACATGGGGATATTTATGTATGAATTATGCATCTCATGTGGCCTACTTCTATAGTATGAAGGCAAAGCTTTGCAGATATCTGCTGGGCATTTCTGGCTGGCTGGCTTCAGAAAGCTCCTCACAGCGAGATACCGCAGTCATTTCAGAGACACACTACAGCAAACTGAGCTTCAGAACATCCAGCTACGCTCCCTTGCTCTCCTTTTTTCTCCTTTCTCCCTTGCTCTCTTTCTCCCTTGTTGTTTCTTCCTCTCATTACTCTCTCTATCTTCATCTCTGTTTGTTTATCCCATATTTCTGTCTCATTTCTCTCATTTTTCTATCGTATTCTCTCTCTCTCTATGTAATCCTTTGTATAGTTGGGAACTGTATTCTTATCGTCTATTTTCTTATTGTTTTCTGGTTATACGGAATCCATTCAGTCACTCTCAAAAATAAAAAATAACCAGTAAGAGACAAAAATAAAAACATAAAAAACCCTCACGCTCTGAAATTTCAGAAACACATAAAGCATAAAAGTACTTGTGCATTTACAGGAATGGAATTTGTGCTGACTGAGAGACAGAAGGACGGCTGTCGCTATGCTGAGTTGCCATGACAACCATGCGATGAGGTAAGTGTAGACAAACCATATATACTGTACAAGGTTGTTATATTCCACTATTATACATTTTGTTTTCTTCAGCTCAACCCTTCTAATAGTGTGTGTGTGTGTGTGTGTGCTTGTCCCATAGGAGCTGTTCCATATAACATGGCCTGCAGCAACTTCGGGTGGAGACTGCATCTGTCTGAATGTACAGCATATGCACATGGAGGCACATCTTAACTGCTTAAGTGTAAGTCTGTGAGTGTTTGTACATGTGGATCTCTCATTCTTAAGATACCAAATTCTCTAGCTTCTTATGCATATAAAATTGTTATTATTATTACTATTGTTGTAGAAAATTTTCAATTTTTATTATAAAAAATGTTTTTGATACACACACACACACACACACACACACACACACACAGATATACAGCACATATATGTATATATATATATATATATATAATATATATATATATATATATATATATATATATATATATATATATATATATATATATATATATATATATATATATATATATATGTATATGTATATATATATATATATATATATGTATATATATATATATATATATATATATATATATATATATATATATATATATATATATATATATATATATATATATATATATATATATATACATACTGTGCGTGTTTGTATAATTGTATTATATACAGTACAGTATCCTTAACTACAGTATCAATTAAATATAATTTTAAAAATAATAAATATTTATAAATACTATATTACCATATTTATTTTATATTTATATTATTTTATATAAATGCTTATTTATATATTTTTAGAGGCTTTTTTTAAGGTTTCAAAAGTTGACCAAGTCCCTTGTTCCATGTGGGAACAGAATCCGGAATCTCCAGTCTGCATGTCAAAAGTGGCAATGTGCAAATAAAATATTTGAGCCTAGAGCTATGTGTTTCTACGATCCAGCCGAGCTCAGTACAACATAAACAAATCAGTCCCTCTTCTTCTTCCTGAAAGAAAGGCTTCATCTAAATCTACATATTCTTCTTATTCCCTATATAAAGTGTGTAAAAAGACTGGAATATCAGTCCCCACAGTGCTGCCTTTTTCTTCTCTCCACATCCCTTCCAGCTACTCACCTGCGGTGGGAGTTCCTGTTGCTATTTACATGGCCGCGTCCCGAGCAGCCAGGCGTGGGGCACTTTAGAACATTCTCATACATTGCAAGAACGGACAAACAGAGAGGAGAGGGCGAGAGAAGGTTAGAAGGATCCAGAGTGAGTGTGAAAGCCTTGTGTTCCATTAAGCAGAATGGGCTCAGTGACAACAGCATGCACATGCTCCTAAGAAACGTTCCAGCTGAAATCAGTTAATCATAAAGTTAATCACGGCCACACCATATGGTGAAAGAAGAATCTAGGCATGCAATGTGTTAATGGCATGCACGTTGTGTGAAAGCATTGGCGTACAAGGAAAAGAAACCTCTCTTCAATAAAAACGGATTTATTTTTGGTGAATTAAATGAGTCTTGCCATTAGGTTGTATATGACAACCTGCAGCGCTACGTCTCCGGGCCTGCAGTAAACTGACTCAGTGACATGATCCTCATCCAATTAGAGCTGTGACTAGAGGTAGTGATGAAAAAGTTGCTTTGCATCTGAGAGATCAGTGCAGCCATACTGAGAAACAGGCTAAAATTACACATAAGCACCAATCAGCACATCCAGACAAGCAGAGGTTGTTCATATGAGAAAGAGCGCCACTACTTCGGGTGGAGGAAAAAATGCACTCAAAACATGCCCGCAGCACAGATGGCATGTAGCAAACAGGAATGGGAACCAATGTGCAAATAGCCTTTCATATTCGGCTTACTTTCTGGTGGCACGCGGTCTTTGTGGGGGCAGCCGGACAAGCTTCGATGGTGAGGATAGAGTCCAGTGACATGGCCCGTGCCATCACAACCCGGGGTTGGACACTTGCTTTCTTTTTCTCTCCCCTTGACTCTGTAAGCAAAGACAGTTATTGGCATATCCTGTTACAGGCACAGTAAGCGAATCCCATTAACCTGCTGGATTCTTTGTGATAACATTTATGTTCCTGTTACAGCTATTTTCAAACACTGTCTGTTTGCTTTGAAATTGGATACTGGATAAAGAATATAGCTTGAATGAGACTTGTGGCTGAGATTGTGTTGGATTGTAATTAAAAAAAATTTAACAGTCACGGCGCAGAGGAATTTATAATCTATTATAATCTAATATAATTAATATAATATATAGTTTCATAAAGATGAAATATACAACTGTACGCACTGAGAAAAAAGAGATGATTTACAATCAATTTACAGTATGAAAAGGAATCGCATAAAATGAGACAATCGAAATAGGAATCAGAGTCTTTCCTTTATACATATAAATGTATCAATGATTTCATCTCATATCATTTTATTCTACAAAGACATTTTACTACAGGTTAAAATGTTCATGTGTGCTATTGATATTACAAGCAACCAATTCATATTCCTGCTGTTAAATAGGTTAACGTTTCCACTATACCAGTTCCCCAATTTTATCTTGCAAATGAAAACCTGCAAGAAAAATATGTTCAGTTTTTACTGGTTTTGGTTCGCGGTGTGCATAGCTTCTACCATGAGACTAGGAAGGGAAAACCAACAAACAGCAGTTTCTTCTAAAATCGTGGATACATTTATCAGTACATGCATTCTCTTTTATTCAAACCAGTTTACCTAAGTGAACACATTTGTAAATCTTCCCTCTTTTATTAGCCAAAAATAACTGTCGTAGAACTCTACAAGCATGCAAAAATAATGCTCCTTGTCAGTCAGAACAGTGAGATCACTCGACATGTTTAATAATGATGCTCCAATAATTAGCGCCAAGAATAGTTTCTGGAGACGAGGTGTGAAATCATGGTGTAATTCTATAATTACACGACCCTCTGACTTGCTGTGGTCGTGCACTGAAAACAACAGCAAACTGATCTAAGATAGGAAGCACAGAGATGCAAATTGAGCAAATGGAAGAAAATGTGCCATCTGAGCAGAGACAAATGATGAACCTTTTAAAGTACTATATAGGCAGAGCTTTTAGGTTTGGTAACCAGAGTTGATCTGAGGATCCTCAACACTATAACGTACATTTGTTAAATGTGATATTGAGATGCTCCTATAGTTTCTGATTGCTAATATCAGAGGACGAGGAGATGGCTCATTCCCAAAGGTAGTGGGTGTGGATTGGGAAGGATTTGAGGTAACAAACCATGTATTGGATCCAAGGGATGAGATTTGCCTTCTTAACGGGCCGTGCAGATTGCCATTACTCATGCCTGACAAGGTAAGTCTCTGATGTTACCATGTCAGCCTATTTTAGCAGCATAAGCTGTTTTCATTATGGAAGTCGCTACCAGGGTGACCTGAGTGTTTAAACAAGCCCCAAAATGTTTCCGTCTCACCAAAGTGACCCCATAGTCATCAATGTCATCGGAGAAATGTGTGAAGGAATGTTAAGTGACCCAAGACACTGGGGAACAAATGCTGCAACAGCTTTCAGGACAAGAAAATTATATTCATATTCAAAAGGACTCTGTTTGTGCAAGTATGCTCCTTAATGGAAACTTGATTCCACCTCAGAGTAAAAAATAAAACTGTTAACTGTGCAAAATGTTTAAAGTAAGAAATAAAAAGTCACACTGGAATATATAAAGTTGCATTTACAAGAAACAGTCACACTGTGACATATAAAATAACACAAATAGGAGGAATAAAGACACAATTGTGAAATATGAAGCCATATTATGAGATACAAAGTCACAATTGGGAGAATTAAAGTCACAAATGTGAAATATAATGCCACATTGTGTGATTTAAAGTCACAACAACAAAGTGTGACAGATAAAAAAAGGTAATTGTGAGAAAATGTTTCACAATAAGAAATAAAAATTCATATATAAAGTCACATTTATGAGAAAGAAAGTCACATTGTGAGATATAATATCACAATAAGGGAAAAATAAAGCCACATTTGTGAGATATGAAGCCACACTGTGAGACATAAAGTCAAATCGAAATAAAGCAGCATTTGTGAGATAAAATTTCTCAGTATGAGATTTAAAGTCACATTTACCAAAAATAAAGAAATAGAAAAAGGAAATTCTGACTTTTTATCTCACAGTTGTGACTTTATATCTCACAATTGTGAGAAATTAACAAAATCTTACTAAAACCTTTTTATTTAATTCCTCAGTGGCAGAATATGACTTACTATCTACTGAAATCTCTGCTGAAATGCAAAATCTCATTAGAAGTTTTATTTTTACCTTTAGGGTAATATGCTCTTTTTGCACCATCATGATGGAGTCGGGCCTTGCGTTCTTCTGCACTGCTGCTCAGCCTTGGGCTGTGCTCTCCATGAAGACGCTGATTGTCCCTCCGAGCCACCATCTGTTCTGATGCCATTCTGTCTCGCATAACCTTGGCACGCTCGGATTCGAGAGCAATGGCCTTTTCCAGCAGCGACAGGTTGCCTTTAGTCATGTCAAAAGCTTCATCGGAACGTTCGGAGGCCACTGACGTAGTGTCCTCATCCCCTTCCTGGGCACAGCTAGAGGGGTAGCCTCTTGAAGCAGGGCTGAGCTGCTCCTCCAGTTTCATCAGATTGACCATGTCTGAGTAGTTCCTCTCAAGAGGTCTGTGCTGGTCCATCTGGCAGCTGTCATACCTGGGCATGTGATGCATTGGAGGCTGCTGCTGCTGCTGCTCGGCCTGGTGCTGCACTTGGTCCTCCACCGTGGACCGCTCGGACGTTTGGGTCTCACTAAGTTTGCGGGCCAAGTCGAAGCACTGGTTACGCAGACACTCCAAGCTACTGAGACACACTTCCTCCTCACTCTCGTCTGCATGGCCCCGTCCGTTAGTGTGGCCAGCTGAGCCAGTATCCCCAGACCCGGCATCTGCGTATCCCTCATCGGGAAGCACGGCCCCGTGTCCCTGGGCCAGAAGCTTCAGGGAGTCCACGGTCTCGCGAACCACATCGCTATTCAAGTCAACGCTCAACTCTCCCTTATGACCCCCTTGTTCGCTCCCTTCATCTTCATCCTCGTCGTCATCCTCACCTGCACTGTTGGAGGAATTGCTGTTCATCTCTGATTCAGTCATGGCCTGGTAGGCAGCATCCTCTGCGATTTTACCAAGGTTGAGGAGGGACTTGGCCACCAGCTCGTCATAATTCTCATACTCCTCATTGTTAATGCTGTTGTTGTTGTTGTTATTGTTATTGTCCTTCTCAACTATTTGACTGGATTTTGATTGTCCACCACTGCAATAATTGTCATCTGAAGAGAAAAGAGAATAATTTGTTGGTTAAATGCAAAAAAAAACACAAGGAATTTGACATCACTTTATTTTAATAGTCCATTTTAGACATTCTGCTAACAACGAGTAACTTTGCAACTATCAGTCACCTACCAGTCTTTAGAGTATTAGTATCTGCTAAAATTATTTTGATGTTCCTCCAACAGAAATTCTACTGTTTGTAAGTAACTTTGTAATTACATGTCAACTAATTCTATTAACCCTAACCCTAGCCTAACAGTCTACTACTACTCTACTAATACACTAAGGAGATTAAGTTGACATGTACAGTAGTTGCAAAGTTACTCATAGTTAATAAATTGTCTTAAGTGAATTATTGAAATAGATTAAGATTTTCTAAACCGCTCCTCAAATACATTGCGCACTAGGGCCTTCCACCCTGTTAAAAGCAAGTGGCTTGAGCGGCATGATAAATTCACAAACGAAATGTCAGTCCTCTCTATAATCTGAAGCAGCCTGAACACTATCATTATGAAAATGTAACGTCTCATGAACGATAGCATTGATGCAGCAAATCTAAGACAAATGTCACGCCAGGGTTTCATGTACAGCTCGATGACACAGGTATAAATTGATTTAAATAATCAAATGCAATTTAGCAAGATGGTAACTGCCATTATGCTGCTGAAATATATTTAAGTATTCGGCAATAGAAACAGATGAATTTTAGAGAAACGGCAATATGGTACATGAATCATCAGGCAGCCTTTTAAATGCTTCACTAGACATATTCGTGTTCTATAACATGTAAGCAGCACAGGCTCCTCTGAAAGCCTCTGAATTGTATTGAAAAGATTTTAGTGTTGCTAGTATTTGGGACAGAGGCAGATGAGACTGCAGGGATAAGCAGAGGATGAGGTGCTCTGTTTCTGGAGCCAGAAATATCCTCAGGAGGAGCCCATTTTCACCAGGGAGGGGTGGGGGGCTGAGTTTATTTGACACCTCCTGGAACGGTGGCGTGCATGTGTGGAGGGGGGCCAAAGTTAATAACTCAGAGAGCCTCTTCTCTCTATTACTCTGGAAGTACTGTCACAAGCGATTGAGGACACCAGAGAGTGAGGGTGAGTCGCATACTAAGGAAGCAGTCACATCTGCTTTCCTTCAGTGGTGAAATGGGAGTTGGATTGTTCCATGCTGTAAAATTCGCATTAATTAGGATGGTGAAGGCCGGCCATTCTCTGCAGGGTGTATGTAGATTTCATTGTGATTCAGCAAATTACACATACTGTATGACTTGAAACTAAAACAGCCAATTTAAGAAATAAAACATTGACTTTAATGACTGTATATTCTGTCAGTTATACTCCAAAATGTCGGTTGACCTACAATAAGCTGCCCTTGATTCATATTTCATGAAGCATTCTGTGTGTCAGAGCAACAACATGTCCTTCTGTAGATTCTAAACATTACATTTCCTACTAACATTTTCCAGAATGTTCATATAACCAAGAAAGAAACATTTAAGCATAAAAAAATGAACATTTTCAACGTTTATGTAACTTTCAGTGTTAACTGGGCATAGCTAACTGGGAACATTCTCACAATTTTGGCTAATGTTGTGTAAAAGTTATCTTAAATATCTTGTAATAACATGAATAGAATGTTCTTTCAACATGATCAGACTTGATAAAGTTTTTTACAATTCTTAAAAACAAACAAGCAAGCAAACAAACAAATGAATAATGAATCAAGTGAGAAATGTCTTTGGAATGTTCTTAAAAATCATACACTTTATTGTTTCCTGTTTTAAAACCATTGTTTCCTGTTTTAAAACCATTGTTCCATAACTATAAACACTTTATTGTTTCCTGTTTTAAAACCATTGTTCCATAACTATACAAATGTTCTGGAAATCGTTAGCAGAATATGCAATCAATCAGAGAAGACTTACCTTGCTGATGACTATGATTTTCATAGTATTCCTCTTCCTCATGGTCATCTTCATCATCCTCCTCTTCGTCCTCTTCCTGCTCTTCATCATCCCCATCCTCCTCCACCACTTCCTCATCCTCTTCTACCTCTTCCTCCATTTGCTCTATCTCCTCCACCTCCTCTCTCTCCACCTCTCCATCTTCCTCTTCCTCGTCCTCTTCTTCCTCTCCCAGTTCCTCATTGTCATCTGAGCACTCCTCTTCTTCATCGTCCCCTTCCCCCTCCTCTTCTTCCACTTCCTCTACTTCTTCCTGTTCCCTCTCCTCTCCCTCCTCCATGGCCTCATAACTTTCATACATGGTGGGCACTCCATCAGCCATGGTTAGAAATGGACGGTGTTTGGAAGCAGGCTCCTGTGGAGGTTTCTCTTGAGTTTTCCTTTTCTTAGCCAAGGGGCATCCATACACACTGCACAACAAAATGAAAACAAAAACAAAGAGAATTATGCTCAACAGTTCTGAAAAATTACCTTGAATCTGCGAAGAGTGTCTGTGCCAAAGCTCAGCCCTCAGAGATAAGAAGTATTAGAATTCTTTAAGACATAACAAAGCATTAATAACCACTGGCACATTTATTCATGTAAATGCGTATGCTGCTTGAACTCTGGTCCCACAAGACAGTGTTATTCCTAAACCACCAAGACTCGTTTATGAGACTCATCCTCCAAAATATAAACAAGGCAAAGCTAATTCTAGCCTTAGCCTTAATACTCTTTTTCAAAGTATATTTCTGATTGCTAATACTTTTATTAATTTAACCTTATCCTCGAGCTTCCTTTAGGTTTGTAACCTCAAACCTTTAGCTCAGTTAACAACTGGGATTCACAGTAGAGTGAGGCTTTGTAGATATAAACTGGGTTGCCTAGAATCAGAAAAGCAAGCCATCACACACACTCACACACATTTTGAATGAGAGAACAATCAAAACATTTTTATAACCTGTTCTTGTGGCTGTTGTGCTTGTTCAGGGCTCATCAAACTGTGAAACTTTCTAAATTCAGATCCTTTTGCAGGCAGTTATCTTTCGCATCCTCAGATGAGGACATGCGGACAGAGGGCTGCTGGAAATAAAATTCTGTATGTGAGTTATAATACTGTATAATTGACAAGGGTTCAGCCTGAAAAAAATGGCATGGGAACCAATTTTAAAACAATGATATAGCAAACTCGTTACAATTATGATTACAATAACAAATAATCTGGATGATTAAAATACTATTTTTCACTGAAAAGTCATAACCTGAATATTAGCAATTTTGTATTATAAATAAGTGTGAAAATTATATAATAATTAAAAATAAAAACTGCTTCACAGCATTAGAATTAGAATATGGTGGAGACAAAATCAGATAAAAAGGTGTGTGTGTGTGTGTGTGTGTGTGTGTTGGTCCCCCTAAATGACCACCTATGATGATCACCACAAAAAATAAATAAATAAATAAATAAATAAATAAGTAAACAAAAAAAAATTACTGAAATATTCTAAAAGCTTATTGGACATATTAAAGCAAATCCAATCCTTAAAATCTGCACCGTAATAATCATTCATTAGGATTTTATAATACTAACAATAACTGTGGTAACAATGGCATATTGGCCACTATGTCTTAAGAGTCCATAAAATCACATTTTTCAACCTCATAACCCTACAACACATCAGTCGGGCTGTTGGTGTGAGGTTCCCATTTTCTCTTCATTGTTTTATTGTTTGAAACAGGTGCTGGTTATAGAGGCTGTGCTTCTATGTGATGGTGTGTTGTGCGGGCAGGCAGCCAGCATCGTCTGTGTGGGTGAGAGCGTTTCGCGAACGACTCGGAATGACCTTGGACACCTTCGCGTTTCCCACTGGCAGGCCACGCCAATTAAAATTCCACAGGTAATTAAACCACATTTGAATACGGGAGCAGCGGAGGCAGGCTTTGAGTGGGACTAAGGTAATTATGGCCGAGAGAGAGAGTGAGATAGAGAGAGAGAGAGTGAGAGAGATCTGCGAGCCTTTCAGAACTGCCGGGAGAAATAATGACTTCAGTCAGACAGCTCCTGGTGGACAAATCCTCTGATGAACTTGACTAATACCAGCAATGGCCAGAATATTAGCCCGGACCTGCTCCGTTTGATCATTTCCACAGCAACCGTCATAATAACGGTGCAAATATTGCTGTCAAAGTGGCAGAATGATGAACGAGAATAATTTCTCCGTCTGTTTCTAAAAAACATGCAATTATTTTTTAATTAAAAGTCTTCAAATAGTCATTTTGTTACAATGAGGGACCTCAGATTAGCCAACACAAATGCTCTTTGGTTTTAATTGGCCTGAATACCAAGAGCATGTTCAGGCTGCAGTCTATTGTGGATTCAAGCTGCTGTGGCACCAGGTACGTTCTCGCAGAGTATGACACTATAGGGCCGTGGAGGCGAATTCAGCAGCTACAGCTGGCTGTTCGTGTTCGAGTTGCCATAGGAGCGCGCAGCTCCTCCGTGCTCCTACACTGCAGCATCCACAGGCATGCGTGGCAAGGCGCTGTCACCATGGTGATCTCCCCCTCAGGAGTGGGATTTGATATTTCAGCAGACAGACAGAGTGAGAGAGCGAGAGAGATCAGTGATTCTGAGCCTGACAGATACTCCCTGCTAACTTCCCTTCATTCTGTGCCCTCCCAAAAAGCAGAACAAAGGAGGTGCTGGTGTTGTGCATTCTGCAAGGTGCTTTCTGTCTCTGCAGCTCAGTTGCCTTCTCTGCCACTGCGGAGCCCGGTCCCCCTCTGCCTAAAAACACAGTGTAAAAACATCACACTACCACACTCACTGAGAGGCTGTTTGCGGTGATTATGTCCTTGGTGGTTCAATTTACCGCAGAAGCTCGTGAAATCTGACCCTGAAGCGGGGTTTTACATCTCACCATGGCCTTGGGAGGCATAAGTCTGCCATTCACACAGGTTCGGATCTACGTGAGATATCAGATGGATGGAAATGTAATACAGAGGGAAACTACAGGATTCATCCAATGGGAAAAGCATCTCTCTTAATTATAAAGGCATGTTGTATGGGTTAAGATCACACAGGTACACACATCAGAAACTTCTGTGTGTATAGCAAACTGGGGTCTGTCTAAAATGGCCAGGGAAAATAACTGAATTGTGAGCAAAAATTGCACTGCAAGCAATATGAACTAGTGCAAGGATATTTCAAATTCATTTTTCCCATTTCTTCACAAAACAGTGCCTTTAGTTCATAATAAAAACACAAAATATATATAAATTTGTCATCACTTTAGCTTGGGGACAAGTTCTCAATATTAATTAACTATTTTAATATGACGTTTGCCTCAGTAAACTCCTAAATACTGCTTATTAATTGCAAAATTTATATATCTGGAAAAAAAAAAGACAGACTTATATTAGTAATGGAAGTTTATTAGTAATTGAATAAATGATCCAATTACTGACTTATTGGAACAGCATACTGCTCTTACTATTTATATGATATAAAGATATTGCAGAAATATTAAAAGTAGTATGCTAGAATGCAATACTGAATTCAGGTAGTGACTTGTTTTGTTCCTTAATGAATCAGTATTAATGAATGAATCATTTGAATGAATGATTCAACAGCTCACTCATAAAGACAGCCAGTTGTTTTGTAACTAAATGAATCTGTGTTATTAAACAAATCATCTGAATGAATCAATCAATGACTCACTCACAAAGACAGTCATTTGGTGTCACCTACTGCAGTATCAATGTAACCTGCAGAAAGAGTCACTGAAAAAACAAAAACAAATGCACAGCCCGAAAGTCTGTATAGAAGCAAAAACAGACAAGTGAAGTGATACAAACAGTATATCAGTGGACTATATATCATCATTTGCAGAGGCTACTCATCCAATCAAATATATGAATAAGAACTGATTGCAGTATGAAATAATCTATATTAGATGCTACAAAATATTCAAACACAGAAGCTTAAGTTGAATACAAGATTGTCTAGTTGATCAGAAATTTGACACGCTGCATCACAAAAGATTAGACACAAGAGATTCAGTGTTATTTGTATTGCTTGCAAGTAAACTCTTGGGGTTATGAAACAGGTCCAAAGTTCAAAAAAGTTGGATATATCCTGTTGCATAATGTTTTGCTGACAGACTACAGTATATAAAAGAGTCATATGGATCATCCGCACAGTTGAATTAACAGTTTGGGCGAATTACAAACCCCTCACAGATAACAAACAAGCCCTCGGCATGTATAGCACAGATAATTTAGAATGACTTGACGAGCACAAAGCCAACAGACCACATAGACTGCATCCCGAAGACCCATCAAAAAAAGCGAGTGAGTGAGAAGAGAAGACAGGACAAAACTGCATGTGCCACCCACACAGTCCAGAGTCCATCTGTTTGCATGCTGCTGGTGAGTTACCGGCACACAAATATGATTTCTCCCTGCTACATGGAACGAAGGTGTAAATTATGGCCTAAGGCAATAAATGAACACCATCTGTAAGTGTCCATCATGCTAAATCTCAATCAACTCTTGAGAAGGGAAAAGACAAAGGGATCCATCAGCAGCTCTGTCGCAGCAATCGAATTGCTGTGGTCACAGTTCCATTGACTTCCATTCAACCCAAAAGACATTAATGTTGATAAAACACTCCATTAGTGCAAATAGCATTTTACATGTGAGTGGTTCTTAAATAACTATCGCACAGACTTATATTTTTTGACCTTAGAATACTTTGTTACTGCTAATTTTTAAATTGAAAGTGGCACTATTCCCAGTACTAAAAAAAAAAAAAAAAAAAAAAAAAAAAAAAAAATGGAAATGGCAGCTCTAAAAATATGCTATGGTATTTTCAAAACAGCAGACATCTGATATATTCTGATCATTTTGAAGCTGTTAAGGTGGTCCCTCTTTGATTCAAACATCTTTTGGCATTTAAACACATCTGTTTCGTTTTAACCATTGTGAATTTTTATGAATGGCATTTTGTGCCGCAACTAAACAGCTGTTTGAGAGCAAAGTTGAACTGCGTAATTCATTAATGTACCTTTCTAAACAGTCATTCAGACCATTTCTCAATGAAAACAAACGTGTTTCAGCTGAATCAAACTTTAAGTTTTGAGAACTGTTTTTTTTTTTTGCCTCATTGCTAAATAATAACGAACTGACATGTCAAGGTCTGCTGTTTATTATCAGAAATATATGCTTATCCTCCTCTTGAATGTATAAATTGTGTAGGTTTTTCATGGTCTCTCCCACAAGCTTTAGTACAACATGCTTATTTTCATCCCTGTATTGGCCTTTCACACTTCACATATTCCCTTACAAAACACTGCATCTACATTGTCTCTTTGTTTTTCTGGTGGGAGAAAATACAATGGTGGATGAAAGAGGCTGGCATTAAAATCTGTGCACTGTGGCTACCACAAAGGAAGAGAGACCAGACTTGTATAGAGCAGGGAAAGCAGGCAGGGTGTTATATTGATGAAAAAAAAGAAAAAAAAAAAGAAGAGTGAGCATACAGCTATACCATTCTCTGGCCGCTGCCACCAGCTCTTGGCTCAGTTCCCATTCTTTTAGTGAGTGCTACCTGTCAAGCCCTGAATTATACAGCCCTTGGCTTCAGCCTACGTGAGTCATCCATCAGAAAGGGAGGGAAAGCGGGAGGAAGAGAAAGAAGACTGGAAAGAGGGATGGAAAGAGAGCCACAGAAGGAGTAAGGGAAAGGTTGAGGAACAAAGAGACAGGATGTAGGGAAGATAAAAAGAAGGAGGAGCGCAGAGAGGAATAGAAAATAGGAAAGTGGAATGAGAGAGAGAGAGAGACACAAATGGAGAAGAGGAGGAGGAGAAAAAGAAAGAAAGAAAGAGAAAAGGGGCACTAAACACAATTTGCACAAAGCAATTACTAAACCCTGTTAAAATCATAGCTGTCACACCTGTACTGACACATCCTCTTATTATGAGTCTCTGCGTTTGCTAAAAGGGATACATTAAAATGAGGAATGCACAGATAACATGTTTTTAGGAAGGGTATGCAACATGGAAGGTTTTTAGATAACAAGAAAATGGCACATTCAAGGATATCTCTGTTATTTCTAACATTTTAACATAAATGCAACACCATTGGTCCATTGCAGCAGTGCAGCAGCTATTATAATTGGGAGGAAAAATACATTTATTAATTTGTCTCACCACATTTTGTGCTTAATAATTATATTTTAAGAACTGAATTTGCTTTTCAACTACTGGGCAAATATTATGTCATGTAATTTATATTTAATTCCAATTTAATAATTATTAACAGCAATAAATGAGTTAAAGTGCAGTTGCATTTACTGTTGTTAAATTCAAAAGGAATCCGTGCAATCAGGAGTTTTATGTGAGGGAAAAGTTCCTCAAGAAAATTTGCTGCGTTTTTTGTATCACTCTGCAGACTAAATGAAAATTGCAATAGATCTGTCGCTACTTCCGTTTCATTGCGACTTGTTACTATAATGTTGTGTTATTTTTCTTATTGCTACACTAATTGTTTTGTACTATTTTTATTTTAGCAAGAGAATTACAATAATATACTGGAATAATATACATTACAATATGACTTAAATTCAAATTAATATTTCATATGTATGTATTTTCCTATTTGGTGAGACTCAAAAAATGAATCCCTTACATACACTGTTAGAAAAATACACTTTACAATAAGGTTCATTAGTTAACAGTGTTAACTGTATTAGTTAACATGAACTAAGCATGAGCAATACTTCTACAGCATTTATTGATCTTAGTTAATGTTAATTTCAACATTTACTAATACATTATTAAAATCAAAAGTTGTATTTTTTAACATTATTTACTGCACTGTGAACTAACATGAACAAACAACGAATAACTGTATTTTCATTAACATTAACAAAGATTAATAAATACTGTAACAAATGTATTGACGTGACATACAGCCAAGTATGGTGACCCATACTCAGAATTCATGCTCTGCATTTAACCCATCCAAAGTGCACACACACAGCAGTGAACACACACCCAGAGCAGTGGGCAGCCATTTACGCTGCGGCAGTGCCTTGCTCAAGGGCACCTCAGTCATAGTATTGCCGGCCCGAGACTCAAACCCACAACCTTAGGGTTAGGAGTCAAACCACTCTAACCACTAGCCCACGACTTCCCCTCTGTTCATTGTTAGTTCATGTTAGTTAATATATATAACAAATGAAACCTTATTGTAAAGTGTTTCGGAAAAATATCCTAAAAATGTTTACATTTAAGGGTACAACAGCTTGTTAGTAGGGCAGTATCCTTGAAGGGACCACTTTGTACCTTATCTACCCTTATAAGGTGCATATTAGTACCTTAGAATAGTAATGTGCACCCCTAAGGTACTATGAATCTTTTAGGGGTAAATAATGTACCAAATTGTACCTTTAAGAGTACTGCCCCAGTAAGAAGTCATTGTATAATTTTTTTTTTTTTTTGCGTAGTGTGTGTTTGTTATGAAGAGCAAAAGGCTGATGTACACATACTGTTTTGCCCTGAGAAGCCATTACAATACATAAACTTACAATATATACATTACATCAGTTCATACCCCCCATCAGAACAGCTATACATTAACCTCTGCTGTGATATAACCCAATGTATGCCGCAGGAGACAAACACTGTTTTTGTTTTGTCATTATTACTCTTTAATGGAATGGTAAAGGGCGGCAGATGCTGTGTAGCCTTCACAGGTAACGCAGTGTCCTCATTACAACCCTGCCATTCCCACAATGTTCCCACAAATGCCCCCCAAATGTTAGCGTGCTCTGAGAGCACAGTCGGAGCGCCGTTCTCTCCCCACCCTCTCATTTGAGGGTAATTCATCACTCTCTCGCCCTCTCTCTGCCTTTTCAGTGAGAGGTCTGCTGGAGGTACCATTTGTCTGTTGCAGAAATGCAATTCTGGTTGGTGGTTCACAGGGCTTGGCTGATGAGGTGACACTGTAGACGTATCCATCAATCTTTTCTGTTCTGCCTTTCTTGTTTTTTATCTTTCTTTTGAGGTACAGTAAATAGCATCAAGAGGAGGGACTGTTAAACATGGAAGTTGAACAGACTGAGAGTGACTTTGACAACAGTTGTCAGATCAGATGCTGTTAGCTTTGCAGCTACAGTGCAATGAAAGCCTAAATATTTAAAACGCTCTACTTACTTCAGTATAAACATGAATTACCTCAAGTTGCTTGTTAGCGAAAAGGTGCCATTTGTGTTGCTTTAACAATTTGTTCTTAAAAAAAAGATTTTTGTCAAAGAGGAAACAAACAGCATGATCTTGCTACACTCGACAAACTGATTACAATATTAATGATGTCACGCCTATCATCAGATAGGCTTCATGTATTCCTGATGTATAAGAGCTAATGAGAGTTAGATATTCCAGACCCATTGTCCATTTACATCTGATTTTAAAGGCACAGTCCACCCAAAAATAAAAAATTCTCTCTTTGTTTACTCACCTTCATGTTGCTCCAAATCCATAAGATTTTTGAGAAAAAAGAAACCCACATGAATGGAGCGGTTTAATCCAAATCTTCTGAAGAGACATGACTGTTTTGACAAACAACATATAATGCATGTATAGAGCTCATCAAATATAATAAACAGATGCTCAACTTGACACATGAGAACAACCATTGGTTCTTTTGCTTTAAGCAAGCATGTTTGACCTTCAGTTTATCATTTCTAATGAGCTCTATGTATGTGTGTTGATCAAAGAATCAATCATACACTGAAAAAAAAATGGTAGTACAACACTTTTCACTCAGAAATTGATATCAAAAAGATCTGTTTTACAGTGTATGAAGCAGTCTCTTTAGAAGACATTAAAATGCACGAATCATACAGATACATTTTTGAGTGAACTATCCCTTTAAGTCTACAACAGCTACATTCAAACAGTTCAGTTACATGAAGAAAGTTTTTAGGGTACAAAGCAAAAAAATGCTAATATACTGAGGGCTAATGTTAAGTACTGTAAGTACTGAAGTAAGCCATTCCATTAAAATATTACATTTTTTACCGCTACAATCCAGAAAACATATCATACTTTGTAAAAACACTTCACTTTAGTAAATGCCAACTCTGTTTCATTGCAGTTTAACATCTTTTAACTGCACTTTCACAACTTTTGGCTGGTAAAAGGATGTACATAAAGAAAAGAAAGTAGGCCTTATTTAAATTCAGTTGACTTAATTTTGCTATTGGTCTTGAGCTTTTCTGTAAGTGGCTAAGTGCTTTCATTCTCACAGTCTTAAAGTGACTTTCAGGGGTGGGCACACATTCATATGAATGAGAGGTTGGTGCTTACCTTCTGTGTCTGGTGTATTTGCCGCTGACATGTCCACTACCATCACATCCAGGTGTGGGACAGCTGCAGATGAGAGAAATAATTAATACAAGACTGACGTCACACATGCGCACACAGACACACATATGCTCGTTCTTGCTGACTATGTTTGAACCGTGGCACATCGGCCTTCATTACAGATTTAGAGAGCTCCCAGTGTCCTCCAGGCTGATGACTCACCAGGCTCCATATTTCATATTTCATATTGTATATTCCTCTCTGCCTGCTCCATTTAGGTCCATAGCCAGTTAAAAGCCATGAGGGAAAACATCCAACATTAAAACCCCAAACCAACCCAGCAAACAAGTATCCTAGTTATTAACATGAAACTACCCACATTAGTTACAGTGTCAGTGATTGCCTAAAGTATTCATTAAGCATTTACTTGATTGGCAGGGGTATTTCTGTGTATTAAAAGTCACATTCTACCAGTACTGGACAGTGAAGCCTGTTTCACGCCAAACGCAAAAACAAAGTGTCAGTGGAGCAGCAGCACAATGTTAACAGCATCTTTGAATTGTGCATTCACACTAAATGCAACACAATAAACTAGAAAGCATACAGTTTTGTAATATTTGTATTATCGAACAGCAGCATCTATACACTACCATTCAAAAGTTTGGGGTAAGTAACCAAATACTTTTTATTTAACAAGGACACATACAAATAATCAAAAGTGACTTTTTATATGGTACATGTTTTAAACCTGAAGCTATTTTAAGCTTGGGATTTAGCAAAAGAGTGGGAAATTGGGTGGGAACATGTCTCATATCCGGCTTAGCACAAGAGTTGCATCTCCCCTTGATGATGTTGGCTAGGGATCTGTGTCTGATCAAGCTGGTGACCCATCAGTGAGTGTAACTGGTGTTAAAGATGCCTGCAGCTACAGGCCAGGACCTGCTGATGAAGCAGATTGTCCTGATGATTGGGAAGGAAAGAGAGAGAATAGAGGGAATTTCACTTCTCATCTCAGTCTGATTCCATAATAAAGATGACATATTAGAGAGCTGCCTCTGGAAAACCGGTCATACCACACTCCCACAGTCACACACCCCTGTGTCCTTGCCGCTGTCATTGTAATTGGACACGTAGCCAGAAAATATAAAAAAGAGCCTTTTTTAACAACGGCGTGGGTGTTAAACCATTCATAATGAGGAAAATGCTGCCATTTAGGAGGCCTGTAAATTGTGCTTAAGGGAAAGATATGCAGGGGAAAAAGTGACGGGCAGATATGAGTAAAACGACTCACTGCCCTGGAGGAAAAACAGGCCATTCACTCTCATGATGCATGATTTCATTAGAAGTGCAGGGATATTTGCTAATACTAATTGGGAGAATCATATATTCTCACTAAAGGCAATTACACTGAAATATCTATTTATAGGTTCAGCCTGCAGTACTTGCCATATTGAATAAATCACATTGAAAAATATCAATTAGCAAAATTATACTTAGATGCCACCTTGAACAGAAATGCACATTGCATCATACACCTGTTTTAGTTGCAAGGTGAGATAGCATCTGTGAGCAAACCAGTTCAAGAAAGTACAATTTCCAGATTTTTAAGTTAGTCTCTTCTTTGAACTAGGTAACTATAAGTTAGACATAAAGACGATCCTGTGCTACATGAAAGCCAACATGAAATCAAAATCAAGCTTATTTACCAAACATTTATGATCTTAAAATTATAAAACAAAATGGATTAAACTACCATTCAAATGTTTGGGGTAGTAAAATTTCAAGAAATTAATACTTTTATTCACCAATGATGCAATAAATTAATTAAGGGTGACAGTCAATACTTTATAGTGTTACAAAATATTTCTATTTCGCATAAATGCTGTACTATATTTAACAGAAAATACTGAAACAAAGTTTCCACATAAATTTTAAGCAGCACAGCTGTTTTCAGCATTTATAATAAAAACAAATGTTTCTTGAGCAGCAAATCAGCATATTACAATGATTTCAGAAAGATCATGTTTCAACTGAAGACTGGAGTAATGGCTGCTAAAAAAAAAACAGCTTTGCTATCCCAGGAATAAATTACATTTTAAAATATATTAAAATAGAAAACATAGTTATTTAAAATTGCAATAACATTTCACAATATTACTGTATTATTTTACTGTATTTAAAAAAATTAAATGCAGCCTTGGTGAACATAAAATACTTTTTTCAAAGACAAAAAATTCCTACCGACTCCCAAACTTTTGAATGATAGTGTATATAAAACTCGCTTCATGAAGCGAATGTTGCCATTTGGATTTTTTTTCCAGTTAAATATCCTTTTTAGCTCATAAATACATCACATTATGAAAGTAAATAGGTTGCAAACTGTAAGTGAATAATGATTCCTTTACTGTTTGTAGACTGACCTAAACAGCTCTTGTGCAGCCTCCACGGCAACTGCAAAAAACATGAAAGCGAGAACAATTAGTGAGCAAACATCTCAACATGAGCTTTATCACACAATGGAATCATATTATTATGAGCAGACTAATTTTCTGGGCTCTTCTGGTTCACTTGTCTAATCAATAGCTCAGGTTCATCACTACTGATGTAAGTGATGATTTGTGAAAGGCAATAAAAGTCTCAGTTGTGGACTGAAAGTGGGGAAATGGATTTGGCCGTAGGTTGAGACTGCAGCTAATACTATGTGAGTGCGTTGTACCTCGCACACCTTTAGATCGTGTTCGATGACGCTTCTCCGCCGCATCCACCTCCATCTGGAGAAAAGAAGCAGCAATTAGCCTGACCTCCATCTACTAGCTACTGAAAAGCAAGTTTAAAAGGGCAATGATGTCTGCAGCAAGGATGGTTATGAACTGCATTGAACTGCACGAGAGACAGATCATAGATAATAAAAGAATATGTTTATTATGTACAATACAGACTGTGAACCACGGATAAGTATTGGTCATGCGGTACATGTGGCTATAATGCATCAATGTTTATATTGTATTAAGAGGTATGCTGTGTCTCATTCTGTGTTGCCAACTTTGTGAATCAGTTCATAATGAGAACAAATTTGGGCACTTGCATGGGTCTTGATTCACTGAACACTAGGAAACATCACTGTATAGCATGCCAATATCCTTTTGTTATGACTAGTTTATCTTACATTTTTGTTGTGGCTTTTAAAAGTGCAGTATCATTAACAAATATACACTTGTCCTGATTTTTTTAATCAAGAAAAACAATTATTGTACATAAGATATTCAAACATAAGATATTCAAACATATGAACAATAACAAATCTTCTAAGTACTTTAATTCTTGTGTAATACTTTACAGTTTCCAATATTGCTTCTCTTGCACATTAGGGATGAAAGATAATTAGAAGCAAAAAAAAAAAAAAAAAAAAGGCTGTGTTTTCTTACAACTTGAGGGGCTTCAGAACAAATGAATATAGAAAGGATTTGATGCTTGGTGCATTCTAGGAATTAATGTGCACTGGAACAATTTTGACAACAGGACAGCAAAAACAACTCCTTGGTTAGTGTACTTAGTACTAGGGATGCAACAATGCAGTTCAACACATAAAGTTTTTTTTTTCTTGTTTTCATTTGGGTTCTGTTTTGATGGCTTGGCACATCAGAGTGTTTTTTGTTATTCTATGATCAGGGGACAGGAACATTAAGAGGTTAAAGAGAAAATATATATATATACTTTTTTATTGTTATCATGTGTTATACAGTTTTTCATTTAAATCAGATGGTATAATTTCAAAATTTGAAGCAAAAACAGAATGGTCCGAATATAGCTTTTTGAAATTATACATAAAACATCTCTGCACAAGACAAAAACAGCAGATGGGCTGAATGAGAATGCAAATTCACTCTCTGACAGCAGGTGGGCTCATGGCGCAGCGTTTCCTTGGTTACTGCTATACAAAAACAGTGCTTTGCTTATGCTTGTGGCATCCCTTCTTACTGTACCAGGGAGCAGATTGAGACATACCCCCAGTCTTCTAGTGCTAGAACGGGTTCTCTCTCTCTCTCTTTCTCTCTTTCTCTCTCTCTCTCTCTCTCTCTCTCTCTCTCTCTCTCTCTCTCTCCTCTCTCTCTCTCTCTCTCTATATATATATATATATATATATATTTATACATATCGTGCTGTTTTTTTGTTCAGGCCAACAAAATATGATTCAACATGCACTTGTTCAAAAGTTTGAAGTAGGTACGATTGTTAATTTTTTTTTTTTTTTTTTTATTTTTTTTCAACGTAATATTGTGAACACGTTATTTAAATTTAAAATAACTGTTTTCTGTTTTAATATATTTTAAAATTAATGCTGTTGATTCCTGTGATGCCATTACTCCAGTCTTCAGTGTCAGATGTTCCTTCAGAAATCATTCTAATATGTTGATTTAATGCTCAAGAAAAATTTCTTCTTATTTTTATAATTTATTAATGTTAAATAGTTTAATATTTTTGTGGAAACTGGAAACTGATTCTCTGATAAATAGAAAGTTCAAAAGAAAAGTGTTTGTTAGAAATATAAATCTTTTTTTAACATTACAAATGTATTTATTATCACTTTTGATTCATTTAATGCATATTTGCTGAATGTGTTGATTTCAAACTTTTTAAGGGTAGTGTAAAAATGCTTTATTGCCCAGAACAAACAAAAAGTAAAGCACATTACCTGAGATTTATTGGTTGATGGTGGGACAGATGTGTTTTCTGAGGAGCGCCTCCTGTGTGGTGCGATTAGGCAGAATTCTCCGCTGTGTGTCCCTCAAAGCTGTTCCTCAAAACTCATTTTCTGTTAAAGGAAAAGAATGCACCATCATTTGTCATGAGCTGCAGTCGTGTTAAATCTGCAGACTGATATGCAGTACTCTTATAAGAAAAGACATACAGATGTCTGAAGTTATTCATGGCCTCCATTATCACAGTATCACAGCAAGAAAAAAAACCTGTCATTTTGCATTTGTTTTAAAATATAATAAGTGACAGGAGCAGCTTTTTAAAGTTCTGGTACATGCTCTGTTCATAAGGAATAAAGTAACCTATATTTATTTTTTCTGCCTGTAGAGTGAAAGTTGTACAAAAGGTAAATGTCTGGGGAGTTTTTATTGGTACATTTAAAATAAAGAAACAAAGTCACTTGATTCTTTTCTGAGGTGCTCGTTTATAATATAATATAATATAATATAATATAATATAATATAATATAATATAATATAATATAATATAATATAATATAATATAATATAATATAATATAATATAATATAATATAATATAATATAATATAATATAATATAATATAATATAATATAATATAATATAATATGTGACCCTGGACCACAAAACCAGTCGTAAGTGTAATTTTTTTTAAATTGAGATTTATACATCATCTGACAGCTGAATAAATAAGCTTTCCATTGATGTATGGTTTGTTAGGATAGGACGATATTTGGTCAAGATACAACTATTTGAACATCTGGAATCTGGAATCAGGGTGTAAAAAAATCTAAATACTGAGAAAATCGCCTTTAAAGTTGCCCAAATTAAGTTCTTAGCAATGCATATTACTAATCAAAAATTAAGTTTTGATATATTTTCAGTTTAGGAAATGTACAAAATATATTCATGGAACATCTTTACTTAATATCCTAATGATCTTTGGCATAAAAAAAAAAAAATCTATAATTTTGACCCATGCAATGTATTTTTGCCTATTGCTACAAATATACCCCAGCAACTTAAGACTGGTTTTGTGGTCCAGGGTCACATATCATATAATATAATAACAACAAACAATGTCTTTTCTTTCAGAAAACCATCTTTCAGCCACATACACTAACATATTGAGTGTTCCAGTCCTCTGTCAACAAGCTAACACTTCTCATCTCATGCTCTTTGCAAATCGTGTTAATGTGCGTGCTGTTGGTGCACTTGGGGGGTGTGTTTGTGCGAGAGAGAGAGAGAGAGAGAGAGAGGGGAACAGATACAGATTCACATATGCATGCAAGCATTTGTCAGTTCCAAGGCCAGTGACACAAAGGGTGCTCTACAAATGCTGGAGATGTCTATTGAAAACCTTTCAATGACAGAAATACAGACTTGAACGAATTTCCTTAGAAAGATGGATCTCTGTGTGTAACACCTTCTCACGTCTGCACTGCACACAAATATGAGCTCGCTCTCACACTGCCCCTCTTTCCGCTGATAGATCGCTCAATCACTCACACTGGGGCAATATGGGAAGCTCTCATCTGAACTTCACTTGGTCAAATCAAAGCATATGAGCTCCAGCTGTCCCCCAGTGGCAGCGATCTAGCCCAGCTTGCTTGTAATTGGGGGAAAACACTGTTTAGTATTCATGCCCAACACCCTTCTGTCTCACATAAAGTGGTACATACAGCTTCAAAATCAAATTCTCTCTCTCTCTCTCTCTCTCTCTCTCTGGAGTGAAGAACTATGGGCTTTTTTAGAAGAGTCTGCAGTCTCAGAGCTCTGCACGTTCTATCCAAAAGCAACATTTCCCCATGCGAAGTCTGCATACCTGCAGGCTGCGTCGCACAAGTTACACAGTTTCAGTTATGACAGCAGATAGCCTCAGGTTTATCTGAGCTTGCCAAGGTTTTGATTTTTGAAGATTAATTCACCCAAAAATGAAAATTCTGACATCATTTACTCACCCTCAAGTTGTTCCAAACTGCTATGGCATTTTTCCTTCTGAGGAACATAAACAGGGAAAAGAGTGGTGCATATGACTTAACAGCCAAATTTATTTACTGAAAATCTAGATATCTGCCCTAGCTCTTCTACTTGTGTTCATGGAATCATGCCTTGATTCTTTTTTTTTTTTTTTTTTTTTTTGAGAGAGTCAGGTCTTTTCATTGAATCATTTAATGTAGCCAGTCTGAATGATCTGCTCACAAATCAGACTGAATTGGTTTGTGAGTTCAGCTCATCGATTTGGTCACAGCATTAACAGCTCACTGGAGGGGAAAATGTCAATAAATTACAACTTAAATGCTGTTTTTTTTTTTTCAGACAAAACTATCATATAAATTGGAAGTTGGTACAGTCGTATGGACCACTTTTTGGTACTTTGGTCATTTTGCATCTTTCCGAATCTTATAAGCATCTAATTTCATGGAATAGAGTGACTAGCACACAGTAAAAATGTCCTTTTGTTTTTACAAGATAAAACTGGCAGTTGTGGTTGCCAGAATAATTATGTATAAAATACAGTAAAAATGCTTTACAGATTAACCTGTACATTTTACAGTTTAAAACTGTTGTAATTAAAAAAAAAAAAAACGAAATCAGTTAATCCAACAGCCATTTAGCATAACCATGCTGATACTAATCTTTATTTTTATTTTTATACTTAAAGGGATACTCCATTCCAAAATGAAAATTTTGTCATTAATCACTTACCCTAGTGATGGGAAGTTCTGATCATTTTACCGACTCGGACCATTGAGTCTCGTTCAGCAAAATGAACGAATCTTTTTTCAAGTCATTTTGTGCATTTCAGTCTAGAGCCGGAAAGAGAATTGATTAGTTCATCTCTTGGGTCTTCGGGTTTATCGAGTCATTTGTTCATCACGTGACAGACCCATAAGCTTATAAAAGGCTTCTTTTGTCACGTGACGTGACAGCATTGGATAGAGAAATTAACTTACAAGCTTCCTTACAAACGGGAGCATAGTTAATATTATTATCATCATCATCATTATCATCATTATTATCATTACTATAATTATTTACTCTTGCAGTTACGGCGTTTCTTGTCTCAAATTGTAGCTTTTTACTTCTTACAGTTTATAAATGTGTGAATTTCTGTCATGATGGTTATCTTCCATACACTGAATGTTGTAACAAAGGTAATAAAGAGCTGGTTATTGTTATTATTAAGTCTGTTTCCGACTAAGACTGCATAGGTTAAAGCTTATTCTGTCACGTGATGAACAAATGACTCGATAAACCCGAAGACCCGAGAGATGAACTAATCAATTCTCTTTCCAGCTCTAGACTACATTGGTTACACTTATGGGTCTGTCACGTGATGAATGAATGACTCGATTAACCCAAAGACTTGAGAGATGAACTAATCAATTCTCTTTCTGGCTCAGACTGCATTGACTGAAACAGGTGAACTACTACTACCAGTACAGAACCTATAGAATATTGCACATGTGCGACTGAACGAATCACTCCCCGAGATGGTTTGGAATGACATGGGGGTAAGTGAGTAATGACAAAATTTTCTTTTTTAGGTGGAGTATCCCTTTAAACACACAACTACCATAATAACACAGGTGGTAAAGTGAAAGAAACATCATTAATCAAAGATCATCATCAGTATCACAAACTGAGGTATACTTATATATAGAAGCTGCATGTACTTTTAACCAATCAACAGGTTTTTACAGTATCACTGTAAAACATTAATCATGGGTCTTGTTATTTTCATTTAAAAAAATAAAGGTGATAATTAAAAATAGTGTGTATATTTCATTAAAAAAATTCAGTGTTGTATAGAAAATATTGAGAAATTTTCACTAATAAAACCAAGAGATTATGTTTTCCCCATTTTTTAAGGAAACTGAAGCAGTTTTGAGGCTTGAATTCAGGAACTGATTAAGCTGAAAAAATGTAAAGAAAGAAGGCTACCTATTTATTTGAAGAGAATTAGCTCAATTTTGCAATTTTATTTTGCCGGTGATTGTTAATACCCAGCATGCTTTGCATATGGCTGGATATGGAGAGTAAATATTGAAATTAGGTGCTACTTTATGTGTTTTTGAATAAAGGGCATTAATGTCTATTAATGTTTAATGTTCAGTTATGTTTGACGTTTGAAATAGTTTTTGTTATGTTTAAGTTTCTATCGTTACCATTGTGCAGAAGAGTAGAGTTTATGGTTATGGACAACTGCATTTACTACCACTATGAGGCATGATGCTTTGTTCAATGAGCAGTAGCTTGACCAATGCTAGTGCAGTAAAGTTTTTTCCTATTTGAGCTATCTTTCAACATAAAAAAATAACTAACTCAAAAAAAAGCCTCAGTCAAATACAAACAGGCCTTACTCAAAATCACGGATGGAGTTGAGAATCACCTTAAAATGAGCACATTTCACTAACAATATTAAAATCGTTGTGTCATAGATTAAATAATTCAGGAGATTTTACATGATCTATTCAGGTAGATTCCATTAAAAAAATCAAGCCTTAAAAACTACTCAAAAATATTATGTGTAATATTGTTACCATAATTTTTTTTAAGTAGACAGCTCATGCCATTTTTTACAGTCTTTTACTGTCAAAATTACAATCATTCTTTATTGTGTGCAGTTTCTCTTGTTGTTTTCCACAAAAGTCATACAGGTTTGAAATGACACTTTTAAAGTAAAAATGTAATGATGAAATGTTCATTTTGTGGAAATCTTTTCTTTTACCAGAATAAATTAGGGAATCTTCACTATTTTAGCATTCTGCCAAACTCTTTCCAAAAAAAAAAAAAAAAAAAACAACAAAAAAAAAAACAAACAAAAAAAAAAACCTTGCACAGGCATTCGCCTGGCAGGGCTGTTGTCACATCTCATTCATCTAAAAACTGCTCCAGATGCACAGCACCACTGTGAGCCTGTCTGCCCCCACGAAAGTGTGTGCATGTGTGTTTTTGTGAGTGTGCATCACGCCCAGTCATCAGGAACAGAGTGACCAAGTCAGAGAGACATGACCCTACAACCCTCAAGGCTCAGCATGCAATCTCTCCAGCTAATTTCCCCTCAGCCCTGCCTAACATCACCCCACCAGACAGTCCAAAAAAAACACGGCACATACAAATCCGAAATCATATTTTCTGTCGATTCATGACACATGTTTGTCTGTTACATTACTGCGCTGGTGTCAGTGACCCTGAGATTGGTCTGGATTTATGTGGTGTGACTGGTCAGATTTGCTTGGCTGGTTGTTGCCTGCCCCCAATTCAGATGGCATCATGTCTACAAGAGCCCTGAAACAATCATGTCATGAGACATTATTCATTTCACATTCTCTCATGTTAAAAAATGTTGGCTATGTTTGCAATGGAATCCTTACTACTCTGCACTAAACACTGCACATTATATATATTATTACATTATATATATATTAATATAGTGAGAGACATCATTCCTACGCTACATTGTTATCAGCTCTTAAATACAAAATATAATATATAATTAAAATAATTATAAAATAATTTGGAGCCTGATCAAATAATGAGTGAAGAAAAAGATATTAAAATTGTTACCTACAATAGTGTTCAAAAGTTTGGGGTTGGTAAGACTTTGGTAATAGTTGGTAATGTTTTTTCAAAGACACCTTATGCTCACTAAGCTGCATTTATTTGATCCACAGTATACAGTAAGAATAGTGATATTGTGAAATATTGTTACAATTTAAAATAACCGTTTTCTATTCGAGTATATTTTAAAATGTAATTTATTCTTTTGATGCAAAGCTGAATTTTCAGCAGCCATTACTCCAGTCTTCAGTGTCACATGATCCTTCAGAATTCATTCTAATATTCCGATTTGTGCTCAAGAAACATTTCTTAATAATATCAATGCAAACAGTTGTGCTGCTTAATATTATTGTGGAAACTTTGATACATTTTTTTCAGGATTCTTTGATGAATGGAATGTGAAAAAGCAGGATTCATTGAAAAATTGAAATCTTTTTTAACAATCTACAAGTCCTTGCTGAATAAAAGTATCAATTTCTTAAATAAATAAATATAAATGAAAAAAAAAATTGAATTTTGAAAAACATTGAATGGTATTGTATATTTCTTCCTTGTTCCTCTATCACAACTGAAATGGCATTGAATTGCATTGCAGCACTGAATTCCACACAACATGCATTGTTGCTACTCATTTTGGCATATATATTGTAGTAGGTAATTTGTGTTTCCATTGCAAGCTAAGCATAATATACATACTATATATTGCAGAAATAGCGAGAGTAGCATGGTAGTTTGCTACATCCATTGTGTTTATAGGTATCCTATTGTCTGCTGGATAATAAAATCTGATGGTCAGTGTTGGAAAATATGTGGCCGCTCAATAGGGTAGTATATTTAGTCAAGCGCTTCAAAGAGTCTAGACTTCTGCTCTACCTTATCAGTCAGCGTGACTCACTCGGTGTGAGTGCGACGGTAATGCAAATTTGTGTGTGTATGTGTGTGCACATGTAATGCAGATGCCTGCAAAGAGTCTAGTCAGAATTCCAATCACTGCACAGAGTGGAGAGTGTGGGCTGCTCGCATTTTCCAGTCCTCATTTAGAATCAGAGCACATGAACAGTAGAGCTCTTCATTATTAGCTACATGACTAGCCATGAAGCCATAGGTTATAAGCAGAATGCGAGCAAGAAAACTGGATGAGGCTGAAAATACAACTACATCAGCGACCCATAATTGTAGGTATTTTGAGAAGACACTTCCTTTCCTTCAAAACATAGTCTGGCACATTTCCTGCTTTGAGATGGCACCCGAGCTCTGAGGACATTTCTCCTAAGTTTCCTAATTTAAGTACTAATGGAAACAGTCACAATCTGCCAGATGCAGCTAATCTACAAATGGCCTTGCGTTGAGGGCTCTCAGAGCTCAGAGTCTGACTCAACCCATACAGTGCATGGCATGGATGCAATCCACAAAGACATTCTGCGCTAAACAATAAAACAAACCCATCTTCCACCCCGATGCTGGAGAACAATTTTTTCCTCTCCATCTCAACTCTCTCTCTCTTTACCTCTCTGACTCCTGTCTCTCTCTCCTGGGGCCTCATTCTATCCCATCAGGCAGAGAAGAGCTTTAATTGCCCCTGCCATTCTCGAGGCTTGCTTATGGAGAGAGAAACCCGTGCCATCAGGTCTTAATGATGCCTGGCAACCACGTGGGATCCAACCAACACGTCGTCAATGGCAACGGAGGCACCAGAAGTCCTCTCTCCCAGCTACGGGAAAGGCGAAGGCTTCCTGAGACTTCACGTCCTCAGAGAGAGAGGAGTAGTTCAGTGGAAAATAGCTTTTGGCCCTTCATTCGACAACCTAAGTTGGTGCCAGGCCCGGAGGAGACGTGGGCATCCAGACTGCAAGAATCGTCTGACAGGAAGAAATTGCATGTTACCCATCAGATTATACCAGCAATGACTAGCTGAGAGCTAATGGCTGCATTCAAATGTATTCGACTTTTCCAGTAACTCTTATTCCAGGATTTGCGGAAGCTGTGTCCTTATTTCACCCTGAATTTCTGCCACTTTCATTTAAAGCCTATTTAATAATTACACAAAAACAAAAAAAGCCAATTCAGAACAAAATAACAGAAAAATCAGATACACTAGCCTAAGCATTTTCCCAAATTAAAGCGCACACTGAAAAACACACAAACCTCTATTAAATACAGCACAAATGCCATCCTATGACACATAATGTAGGTGAAAATGTCATGATGAACTTTGTAGAGCTTAGCTTGTTCACAATGTGGGGCACCTTGCAGCTTGATCTGGCCGCTTTCACACCGTACCTGCTAATTACATCTCCTCCTCTACACTACAGCAGCCCGCTGGGCACCACCACGCGTTACCTCTGCAGCTGGTGAGCGTGTATGTGTTCTCATGTGTGTTTGGGATAGTGCTCAGCTCGGCAAGATCTTACACATAGATAGGTGTATTTCACACACAAACACATGTAGTTGTGCATGGAGAGCCTGGAAACCCATGTCTGTTAAAAAAGAAACCATTCCAAAGAGTGTCAAAGATGTTTGTGAAGCCTAATGCACTATTTGATTTTTAAAGCCACTGACAATTCAAGGCAAATGCTTCCAAAACCTATTGAGCTGCCTATGAAGGCTGCATTTTAATCCTAGACACATTCCAAAAAGTAGATATATTTTCACCATTTTGCAGAAGCAATCCCGTAATGCGTTGCGACAAGCTTATGCAGCACTCAAGTCATGCCAGAATGACTGCATTTGTGAGTTCTGAAAAATTAGCCATATTTACCAGTTACTTCCTTAGTTACTTTCCAAGAGCCCAGACTTCGGAATATCTTTAAGTCATGGTGTTTTAAATACTTTGCTTTTGGGATTTGAAAAAGTGTTTAGACCCAGAGACCGTGATGCAATATGTCAGCCTTAATGAGCCAATTGGGGTCATGTCAATTACTGCGAAACAAAATTGTTATTTGTTACAATAAAATGAATTTGTGAATGTTGACTGCACAATTTAGTTTGGTATTTTGTGTACTGTTCATGAAGAAAAGCAAATACATTTCGTCTTATATATTTCCACAGCTGACACAACTGTGAGGGAGAAAAAAATTAAGATGTTGGAGGAAGCAACACATAATTTTATTTTATATAGAAATCATTTAAAACCAAAAGTCATGATTTTGTCTACATTTTTTTCGAGTCTCTCATATAGTCAAGTCTTTTTGCGTACAGTACCATCTACCAATGCTTTTCTTCCTATGTGGTGTTTCAAATCACTCATTTACAGTTATGGCACCTATCTAAGCAGCAGACAGGGAGTAGGTTTTGGAACAGAGCTTGAGCTTTTATCAGCTTACAACCAACCGAACCACATGAGCGCTTGACATCTATAACCAAACCTATACACCTGTCCAAAGCTAATGAGTCTTTCCAGGCTCGGTTCAGCGCACATCTGTCCAAAAGCGTATGAGTTCTAATTCTCCCCATTTTTATTAGCTCAGTGCAGTGCCGGAATGTGATTAGTTATATTTTGCATTGGGCTCTGTCTCCAGCTTTGTCACCAGCGAATTCTAATCAGTGAGGCAAATCAGCACGGATTGAATCGAGATGGAGAGGAAATATGATTTTAATCAGCATGCAGTGCTCGTGCTCCTGTCTGTCTCATTCACAACACATTCAGAGACGGAGAAACCATGGAGCAATCAGCCAGACCTCCGCTGCGTCCTATCGAGAAGGACGTGCTTTAATTACCACCAGCCAAGGCTCCCTTTCTCTCTCTCTCTTTCCTTCTCACTCTCTGTTTCTCCCTCTCTCACTCCCGCTTCCCTAAAATGAATAATTGCAATAATGAGGCAATTTCATCTAGCTCTCCTTTACCAAAGGATGACAAAAATTACTCAGCTTGTTAAAAACCCATATCTACCGCAATGTGTATGTGGGAAAAGGGAATATGATGTTGTTCGGTGTGCTTAGAGCTGTGCGCAGGCTGTGTACTGTAGGCACATTTGGCCCTAATGAATAATTAGCAGTGTGTTTTAGCTGAGTCACTGTGTTAAAGGGCCTGCACTGGACTCTAATGGAGGTGTTGCCTCACGTCTTCCATCACAGGACTGTCCCCAGTGAGCCAATTGCATAGCAGCCTGTGTGAGGCACGGCGGAGTGTGTGCGTGAGCGCGTGTGTTAAAAATAACAGCTCTCCCACTTCATGACTCATTCTATGAGCTCTCTGTCCGACACTCCCAAACAGTGTCTGGAAAGAAACCCTAGAGCCAACTCCTTAATTTACTGACTGGTCATTCCTTACCATCTTTGTGTGTGTGTGTGTGTGTGTGTGTGTGTGCTGCTATACTTTCTATATAAATATCCCCATAGTTAGTTGGTAAAGGCAAAATGTGATGCTCTACTGAAGGTTCGTGCCAGCCCTGTTACATGATGTTGTTATGTAACTTTTCACAGGGCTGGTCGGCAATGACAACCGAAGGTGAGAACGACAGATGGAACACAGATGTCACCAGTGCGTACATGATTTAGTCAGACTAGAGACCAGACCAACTGTGGCAGACTAGCAAAACTGCTAAAATCCATCACTTCAGACCTGTTTACAAAATATCAGAGATGAATAGAGCAGCATTAGTGATCCTGGATGTCATTTAACACACAAACATAAAAAAAAAAGAAAAAAAAAAAAAAAAAAAACATCTTAATCTTAAAATTGCGATGAAATGGAAGTTGCAACATCTTTTCTTCCATATTGTGATGCAGATCTAAGTGAAGCAGATTATAATAAATAAATAAAGAAAGACAGAAAAAATCTAGGACGGGACTTGATTCTAATCATTGGCTGTTGATTGGATGGATGATCTGAATGCAAGCTTGCAGTCGATTTTAAGAAAGGGACGGGAAGTGGAAACAAATTATTGGAGAAGTCCAACATATGTCACCAGAGACAAGTCTGTTGTTTCACCAAAATTGGGTTATGATATTCTGATTCAAAATTACGAGGTTAAAACATTAAAAAAGTGAAACGTGCACAGATGAATCATTCACGATAACATGCATTTAGAAAATAAATAGGGTGAATTTTTACTTCATGTCGACTTTAATTATTGGCAAATTGTTTTAAGCATAAATTTAATTAAACACGTGACGTTTATTATATTAGAAAAGAAAAAAAAAAGAGAATAAAATTATTTGCAAGTAGGGTAAGAAAAATAAACTAGAAAATACTTCTTAATATTCTATGCAATTTTGTTAAAAGTAATTAAAAGTAATTTGATCTTGTTTTAAAGATGTTTAGATATTTCTCCAGCAAAACAAGACAAAAATACTAAGTGATTGAGCACAAGGAATTTTTTTTTTTTTTTTTTTTTTTGCAGTGCACAATAGGAAGCATGACTGAATATATAAACATTAAAAAGCAATTAAGACAGCACTTTCACAAAAATGCATCCTTCTGTCATCTTCTGAAAATTCGAGAGCTGTATCTTCATCCGATGCCAAGGCAGCAGAACCTGTTCACCTCTTTAGAATGCTTTGTATTCTGTTAACACACTCCTGCAAAAACAACCCCAGCAACCCGTGTCTATAGCTGCAGACGCAAAATACCCACTCATACCCATTTGAGCTCTCTAATGTACTCCATCCTCTTTTCTTTTTAGAACAACACATAAAGTATAAAGACTGAGCAGAAACCAGATGATCTCTTAAGAGCTGAACTCGTGTAATCACCCCAGATTAGTTATTAAGGAAAATGCCCCCGCTGCACAAACACACACACAAAAGGAATACTTTTCACATTCAAAAAGAAAGATGATGAGGCCCCTCCATTTACTCCCCCGTCCCTTCCACTGGTCTGCAAAATGCAACAGGAAATAGGCCTTCATATGTGGCCCCAGCTCATGTTGTGAGATGCTCTCACCGATTGCAGTGAATCATCGCCATTACTGGATAGCCATGTGTATGCATTGCGCTTTCAACACACAGGCTCGATAGCTTTCCTGAGTCACTGTGCATATATGGGCAAATCAGGTCAGTACTAATTTGAAGCGTGTATGCAGTCTGTGGGGACTGGGGATCTATGTGGCTCTGTGGGGAGTTTATACACCAGTGCTTGTTTTCAATGGCTGCCACCAGTCTTACAAATTCCCGACGATCAGATTCACTTGCAGAATTGAATTCAATGATTCATAGACTCCTGGATATGGCTGAGAATGACTGACTCTGTATTTATGAGAAGAACAAAGGTGCATCCCAATTTGCACTACTGCCATTTTGTAGTACAAATAGTGTAAGTAGTGTACTCAATTGGAAAATTACAAGATTTTACATTTCAAATACACAGATGATAGACATATTTAATCAAAAAAACAAAAACAAAAAAAAACAAAGTGTGGAACATTGGACAATTCATGCACACAACAGAGTAATCATCAAAAATTCATACACTAGACCTTAGCGTATATTACATAATTTCAGGTGCAACTCAACTCTAAAACTTCCTTTTCCCCCTTTTGTTTCTCTCAGATAAATACTGCTGTCAGTACATGGCACCTCTCTGCACATTATACTGGTTAAATTTTTATCCAACACTGTACTATATTTAATGTATAATATAATCTAGATCAAGTTTTCCTTTACCTTATGTAGTATAGTAGTTGTTTTTTTGGAGATGAGGGTCATTTAGCCTATCCATGTTGCTAACTAATTTGGCTGATTGTAGCATATGACAAAAGAATTTGAGGCAAAATACCATTTGATTGGATGTAGGGCCTTTGGCAACAAGATATAGGAAAAATTTGTCTCATTGGAAAAGGTTTATAAGCCTATTATAGCCTTTAGAACACTTGGTTTCTGATTGGTAAATTGCATCATTCAGTGGTTGGATATTTCCTAATATTCCATGTTGTCCATAGCAACATTTAATATGAAACCATTCATGTAGGTATCTGATAGTCTGGCACTACAGTATATTAATCTCTCTCATATCACCACAGACCTGCTTTCTTGTTGATTGTAAATACAAATGCATTTAGCACAAGCTTGCATCTCAGTTATCAGCTGCAGCGGAAAGGAGCGCTGCTGAACAGAACTGCAATAAATAAACCCTGCTGTTTTTGGAATAACTTTCCTAATATGACCCCTGAACTCCTATCCCCAACTCATGCAATTGGTTGAGTAGGCATTGCTGTGTAGAACGAGATGGTTCAGTTATAGTTTTTGGTTTCAGTTTTCGAATGGCTTCTAAATGACAGGTAGATGTACAAGTTGTCTCTGCATATTAAGCTGTGAAGAAGAAAGTATTTTATCGCTGAAAAGTGACATACGACTCTAAATTTGTTCCATTCTTTGTTCTATCTTGTTACTAGATTGTTTTGTAACTCATAAAGATAATACATGCAGAATTCTAAAATAGTATATAAACTATATGAATTATAAACAGCTATCTGTTTGTTGAGAAGCCTTATGCATTTTGGATAATTGCATGTTTAGTTGCAGTTTATTATTCTATCATTGATTTCCCATGCTGTCCCCAACGTTTTTATTTTATTATATTTATTTTTTTTAATAAAATTACATTTTGCAACTATATGTCATTTAAAACTACCATAGAGCTAATTTAGCCTGAGACACTGTTGGGGTGCTGATGTTTACAAAGGGTGAGAGGTAAGGCTGGATTAATTTACGCTGCATGCCTGCTGATCCTGAATCCTGGGATCTAACCTGGGCTGCCCCTGATTGTTTAATTCACCCTCAAACAAATCTCTCATTCCCTGTGTTTGGTTGTCTCACTCTTCCCCTCTCTCTCTCTCTCTCTCTCTCTCTCTTCCTCCCTCTCCATCCCTCTCTCAACTAGGTCACAGCAGCATCTAATGTAGATCAGGGCTTCCCATGAAAATGGCAACAGAATAATCTAAAAGAGTGTTGTAGCCTTCAAATACAATAACTTGTTTGTACAGTATAAGAAAAACTCTCTTAAGAGTGACAGCTTTCCGGAGAAACAAATAACCTCTAAACCATGACCTATATATGTAAATAATCCACCTTTATTCATAATACATCTGTTGAATCAGAGCTACAGCAGACTTTCTCAGTGCCTACACTGGTCCTTCCATCTCTGAATTCTATGGGCATTGTTCACAGAGACAATTTACTAGTGAAAACATTGGAAAATGTAAAATTGGATTTCTGTTCTTAGAATGAAAGATGTTTTTCAATTCAAGCACACTATAATGCTTATTTTCAAGCATCCAATATAGTGACACTTTGCCATTCACTGTTGCAGTCTGCCAAGGTTTTGATGCTAAATCCTCAGTTTCATGTCTATTTTGAGTATTCAGAAAGCAAATATAAGATTCACTGATCTTTACATTGGCTGAATGTAGAAAACAATTTGTTCTAAAATACAGTATTTTTATTATAATTTCTTTATTTTAAATATTATTATATTTTTAATTATATTTACCTCTTTTTTATTTTTATTTTTGCCTTTTTGTTTATGCAAAAATAAATGTGCATACACACCATGAATGCGGGTGTCAGAAAATATACTCTTACCATTATCTTTATATTATTATGTCATCATCACAAACCACTGCAGAGTGAATCATATGCTCACAAGCACCAGATTTATTGATTCAGCCAAAACTTCCCATATAAATATTCATACACTGGAGAGAAAAAAAAAAAGCAATTGAGATATTGTGGTTCTTCGACCTTAATGAGCATGGTGTGAACACTGAATGGCCCGCTGGGTGTGTATGTGTGTGCCCATGCTCATCAGCTAATAAAAGCCTGTCTTTCAGCCTGACAACATTCCTGTGGCACCACATGATTCAGCAAAACTCCACCAAACACATGAGTTTAAAATATTCTAGCTGAGCCCCCAGTGTGAGTTTTTTTAGGCGACCGTTATTTTAGAATGTATAGCCTTATTGTTTCGATGGTGACGCGTCATGCTTGGCATGTGACACACATGAATAGCTTTTATTTATTTTTTTTTACTTTTTTATTATTAATATTTATAAACATACTCATTATATTATGAAATATCTGATATTCCGATTCTGAAATATGTGCAAGTAAATGTATTTGGTAGTTTAAACACTTTTATAATGACCCTGTTAGTTGATCTATAGGCCTACCGGGTGACGGGCAGCGCCGTGTTAAATTCATGCTGAATCTGAGCTGTGGGATTTTTTAAAACACATAAATTCATCCTTTTCTCCCAAAAGACATTAAAGTAAGTCTCCGGAAAACTGGGAGAAGAGCAGATTAAACTTTAAAGTTATCTACAAAATCTGTACATGATATTAATAAAACATGTCATCAGTTTATATTTGTAAGGATCACTATTGCTGCTTCCATAGACATCAGCGAATTCAGCAGTTGATGACGTGACGCACTGAACGTTCAAATCACACCGGTGTGATCGTACACGTCAAAGGGTTAATACCATCAGAGCTACTTAACCTTTCTGTAAGCCTTTTGGTACTGAACACAGTAGATTGTGTGACGGCTTTCAACTTTAACACTAAATCATGAATTTATTATTAAACAGCTTGGTAAGTGTCATGCTAACACCAAGAAGTCCAGGAGTTTCACTCAAGCTTGAAGTAACATCTGCTGGAACCAGAGGGGAACTGGAGAGGAGTTTGGCAGAGCATGGCATGAGTTTGATAGGTAGGCTGGAATGAGAAAATCTCACTCACTTTGACAGCATAAGCACTGACTATCATTGTCTGTTAGTGCGCTGGTATAGGGCTACAGTATAACAATGAGAGCATTTGCATGCACAGTCTTATGCCAATTATGCTAAAGAACCTGACAACCTACACATATATTTTTGCATTTTACATTGGTTTCATTCTGAATGGCATCGTCTTATTCAGTGTGCTCATGTCTGTTTACATTCTGATGTCCAAAAAAGTTAACACATTGTCACTTAAACATAATTTTCTTGTGTTATCCATTTTTTTATAACGAGCTGATTTTTGAAAACATTTTGTTGTACATATAAACACACTCATTGTCAGCATTGCAGTGACCTTATTATGACTAGAATGTGATTCCCACATGGACGGTTTTGACATTACAATGAATGTAACACAAAAAAGAGTGCAGGTGGTATTGAAGTATCACTATAAAAAATATTAAAACTAGTCAATCATTTCTCAAAACACAAACTCAGTAAAAAAGTCACAGACAAATTAGCAAAACATACTGGCATAAGTAAATGTGTCAGGATAATATGCATGTACATTAAATGTAATATCTGCATAAATTAAATCTATCCAATTTTGTTCTTTTCCCAAGCTGCCTTCACCAACGATGCTATTTTTATCTGTGCCATTGCCACACATCAGACAGAGTGGTTAGTGTTTGTGAGTGTGTGTGTGTGTGTGTGTGTGTGTGTGTGTGTGTGTGTGTGTGTGTGTGTGTGTGTGTGTGTGTGTGTTTGTGAGTGTGTGTGTGTGTGTGTGTGTAAGGGGTGGTTAAGGGGTGGTAGGGGTTGGTTGGCGACTCATTAAACCTGTAAGATTGTGAAATGGGCAAGGTTTTTCTCTGTTTCCCTTTCCCTCTCCCTCTCCTTTTCTCACTGTCTTTCTCCTTCTCAGCATATAAATGGCTCACTGAGGCAAGGAAACCCTCTGGGGTCATGGAGCTTCTAGCCAGACAAATCACATCTTCTCCTGGGGACCCTTTCTCCACCTCAAACCCAAGCTTACCCTCAGCCTGCACAGGTTCTGATCCTAAATGCGGCACTTTGCTGACAGGAGTACGCACGAGTTCGGCCGCTTTAAATGGGAATTTCTCTACTGAAGCTTTGTGATAATTTAATGTCATCTCTTGTAGTTAGCCAGTTAGCTCACCAAACCAAACCAGGAGCTAAAAGAAAAACAAGAACACAAAGAAGAAATGAAAAAAGCAGAAACACAGTATATAAGTCATATTGCAAGTCTATATGTCACTGTCATATCAGCATTTCTAAGAATGTTGCTATTGTAAGATTAACTTAAGCAGCAAGCACTGTTATCTATAAAGTAATGAGATCATATACAGTATTCATAAGTGTGACAGCTCTCTCCTGAACTCCTGCTGAGACGTCTTACTGCTGATCCAGGATCAGAACCTCCCACTTGAACTTCTCCTGAGCTATTATTATGACTAGATATGACTGCTTTCTGATCAGCTGAAAAGGGCAAGTGTGACAACACCCCCATTCAACAAAATCACCCTTCATTGCATAAACATGCGTTCAGATGTTTGTACATATGAATAATGCACAAAATCTTCTCTAAAACTATACTCCATCACTGATGCCGATATGCACTGCCGTTTATCATTGTGTGTGAGATTGCACACCAGATAATCTACATTCATTTACATTTATGCATTTAGCAGGCGCTTTTGTCCAAAGTGACTTGTGCAAGACATTTTAAATGTTTTAATTAGTATCATTAGGAAATCTTACAACCAACTAAGTAGAAGAATTATTATTATTTTAAATTATACTTTAATTATTATAATTATTGCAGTCCATTAATTAATATTAGTTGATTTTATGATAATAACTAAACAAAATATGAAAACTTTGTTTATTATCATAAACATTATGTTTAATTATTATATTTAAATAATAGAAACAATAATAAAAAAGTTTTGGTCATTATAAATTATTATAATATTTTTATTAAATATAGTGTTAAGAATTGTGGTAAAGTTATTATTATAAATAACAGCTATAATAATAATAATAAATAACAAACATCATCATTAATATTATTATTTTTATTAAATAATAATAATTATTTGTTGTGTTGTTGTAATTATTTGAGGGTGTTGTCATTTGATAATATTTTAATCCAAGAAAAAAAAAAAAGAACTTTCCATGATGGAAGTCAATAATAATAATAATAATAATAATAATAATAATAATAATAATAATAATAAATAATTAGAAAATATTTGAATCCAGGAAACAGGGAAAAAAAAAACTCTCCAGGAAAATTAACTCTCTATGATGGAAGTCCAGTGCATACCAAATCAGATTGCCCTATGGCGTCACTGGTTGACATTATATAACAATATATTCACACCTATGGCTGCATTATCAGTGGCTGTTAAATAAGCCCCAGTTGAACAAGCAACTCTTCTCTTCTTTTTGTTCCACAGGTAAATCTACAACAGCCCCATCCAGCAAAGCCCTGCCGCAACTCACATTTAACTTCATAATCACTCAACTTTCGGAGTCACACAGTCATTCTCCTGAGGTGAAAATGTGTAAGACGCTCCTGTAATTTTGCTCCTAAACATGCAAAATTAGCCAAAAGGGAACAGCATTCAAAATCATGATTTGCTTAAAAGTATTACATAAGAATATACTGTCAGGCTTGGTTGAAAAATCATTTTTTTGGACGCTAATTATTGAGTGTCATGCACATATGTAGTTGGGAACAACCACTAGTCGGTCAGATAGCTATAGCATTGCAGTTCGAAAGGCAAAGAGGTAGCGGAGCTTACTTTGTCAGACAGCTACTCTGCAGCCCTGTGTGTTGGAATGCAAAAGTGATGTCTTCATGAATGCATTAGAATGCCTTCTTCTCTCAAACACACATACACGCAGACAAACATGCAAACTCCTTGTTTGTAAACGAACATAGATTATGAGGCCATGACATGCCAGCATGGCAAAACAAGAAGAACAAGAAGTAAACAAAGTGAAACCTACTGAAATGGCGACACTGTCTTTCTCTCTCCCTCTCTCTGTCTCCTCACACACCGTAGGTCTGAAAGTCTGCAACCGTCTTTCTCTTTTGCTCTTTAAAGCGCTTTATTTGTCCCTCAATGCACACTCTTTCACTTCTCTCCTCTGTTCTCCTGAGCTTTCTTTGTCTGAGCTCGGTATTCCGCCAGCACTTGGAGAGATGGAGGGAGAGAGAGTGGAGAAGCAGGGAACTGCAGCCGCTCTGGAGAGGCAGTAGAAAGAGCGGGAGAGCGAGGGAGAGAGAGAGAGAGAGAGGAAGGGAGGGAGGGAGGGAGAGACACAGACAGACAGGGAGGAGGGGAGTGAGAGAGTTGGAGCATATAGGGAGGGAGCTGTGAGCAGAATGTGTGAGGCGGTAGAGAGAGAAGCGTGTGAGCCGGTCTCCAGAAGTGATGAGACACTGCAGCAGCAGCAGCGAGTGTAGAGCATGCAGAGCCAGACTTACCCACCTCTTCTGACTGACTGACAGACAGACAAACAGACAGCTTGGACCCTTGGCTTAGGAGATGCACAGGCTGCTCGGCCAAAAACAAAAGGAAGAAGAAACTGTATCATAAAATAAACAAACCCAGTCTGCCTGAAGCCAGAGAACAAAGGACAGGCTGGAAATGTATAACCTTAATCAGTCTCTCTCATATTAATTCAGCCGTAGACAGTCTGTTTCTAGTCACTCCCTGCTCTGCTCTCCCCACAGACTACAGAGTCTACAAAGCCATATGAGCATGCTAGCGTGTGCACCAGTGTGGGTGTCTGTATTTGATATAGAATATGAATTATGTGCCAGTAAAAATGTGCCTCATTGAAAATTAAGCAAACACCGTGGTACACAACGGCTACGTCTGCTTTAAATCCCTGCTGACAATGGCTTCATTTATGAACACTTTCAATAAAATCTCAGTTGATTTAGTTGGGTTCTATTTTTAATCAAAACCAAGACAAAAATGACGAACAAAATTCCAGCGCTTTTCAAAACTGTTGAACTAATTTGACAGGATTTTAAAAGCATTTTAGGACAGCTAACACTGTTATTTTATGCATTATTTGCAGAATCTGGAGATCCCAAAGTGCTGAAACACAAGCGGACAGCGCCTGGTGCTGAAACAAGGGGAAACACTGGGCAGTCCCTGGTGCTGAAATGAAGAACCTACTGGACAGCTCCTGGTGCTGAAATTAAGCAGTGATTGCAGTTCATCTCAGATTTTTTCCCCAGTCTCCTCTCTACCCATGTAAGCAAAACCTACAAAAACAAGGCAGCCTGGTTGCCTCTCAATGGTGTGGTGCATATAATGGCAGCTGTCTTGAAAATGCCTTCCTAATCACGTTAATAGGTTTAATCAGTGAATTAGCAGCAGGAAAATGTCAGAGTGGCCAACAGAAAATGGACAAGCTAATTAATGGAAAGGGAGAGTGTCTAAAATGCCAGTGCTGGGGACAGACATGAAGGGTGCTGTTCCTCATGAGCATTGCTCGAGTGGGGCTGCTGTGAAACGCAACCCTGTGGCAATTACGCATATGAGAGCAGACTCCCATTAGATGAAATGCATATGTACTTGGCTGATATCCCAGAACCCATGTCTACGCTTTCAGTATTCACGAGCAAGGCTAACCATTGTGACTATGAATGCATGTTGCCGTCTTTCTCTAAAGCGGAGAACATATGACACACGTCGTTCAGTGTGCACATGGATTAGTGGGTTTCTTAGAATGGCCTACCCCTTGTCTGCTTGAAAAAACAGACTGATCGATGAACTCTGAATACAGTCATGAGTTTACACACAAACTCGCGCACACACACACACACGTTCAAATCACCAATAACGAGGCTCTTGTAGCCGCAGTGCTTGGAGGAGCCTGTCTAGACCCTCCGATCCATCAGATCTCTACGTTCTGCAGGAGATGGGATCAGAAATCAAATTCTTAATCCTAAACTCAAGAAAATTAAAAACAAAGCTCTAGAACCAGGAGAAACAGGCATTGTGGTGGGAAATGAGGAGACAGGCGGAAAGAGGCAGGGGGAACGAGAGCAGCCTCTGCCACGGAGAGCAAGGGATTTGGGGGTGGAGGGGATTGGGGTGGGTGGAGGGAGGAAAGAGCAGTAATTAAAGGAGAAAGCCAGGGGAGGCTGGGAGGAGAGGAGACTGGAGGAGACATGTACACACGCACACACACATACACATAAGGGAAAGAGCTGAGGCAGCGAGGGAGAGGAATGGAGGGGTGCAGACATGTCTTCCCTAGTGGAAGAGACAAATGCATTGTGATAGGCTGGTAAGCCTCATAGGAGCTGATTTATTTCCACAGACGGTGTGTAGGGCTGTGACACACTCACGCACAGACACACATACAACTGGGCCTACTTGCAGTGACTTAGATCAACATATGCATAAAAATGCATATGTGAAGTATAAGAGAAAAGTAACACACTCAAATAACGACCATAAATTATCGGAGGCATGCAAAAAATGGTCTGTATCAAAGATGTAGATCTTCTACGGATCTGTTTTCATGATTCTTTCTCTTTCCTCTCGCCGTATCCTTCATCATTAATTTCTCTGTAGGTCTCTGACTCGCTTTCTCACTCTCTCTCCTCTCTCACTGCCAAAATTTACTGTTGCAGAAGCGACAGAACGCGACCTTCCGTTCAGGCTGCGCCAAACGAGGAGCGCTCATCAGCCATGCAAATGAGTGTGCATTCATTAGCGCTGACAGATGGCCTGCTGGAGAGATGATGATGGAGGAGAGAGGAGGGAGCGTTTCTCACACTCATTTGCTGCAGAGAGGTGGAGAGAAAGGGTAGAGTGTATCAGAGGTGTGAGGGGTTGGCTGAGGCAGGGTGGTTCAGATCCATTCACCAAACTGCTATCATCAGCTTTGGGTTTGGATACCATGTGACAGTGACAGGTGCTGGTCTTAGGATTCCATTGTATGTGTGTGTGTGTGTTTGGATATGTGTGTGAGTGTCTTCCTATGTCTGTTTCATCCACCATATTGCATTCTTCTTATGATTATAGCTTGTGTTGGCTCGGTTATACTGTGAATGGTATTGGAGAAAGCATATGAAGCTTTGCAAACAGGAAGTGAATGTTAGACAGAACAAATTGTTGTCTTCGTTGTGGAAGTATGTGAAGTGTTTCTTTCAGTCTGTGTTATTCTTTTGTTAAGTGTACAGATTACATAAGAAATGCACACCCACACACCTATACATTATATATAAGTATATATACATACAGTATTTGTATATGTACACAGACACCGACACAATGTTAACAGCAGAGCAAATAGATGGATGGTTGGATAGATCGATGGATAGACATGGATGGATGGATTGAAAGATAGATTCCACATGCACAAACACACACACACACACACCCTCTCATGCCTGCACTATTGCCCTATGTGCACTATTGAATTTCACACATCAATCAGTGGTTTGGTGAATATTCAGAACAAGGAAGTTGGAGAAGACAACATGTCTGTGTGTGAGAGAATGTGTTGTGTGTTTATATTTGTGTGTGTGCACATGCCTCTGCTACCTCCCCGATCCAGGCGTGTTTGAAGGCTATGGCGGTGTGACCTAGTTTAACTGCCTGGCTTGAATAATGTATCTCGCAGAGACAGAGAGAGAGAGAGAGAGAGAGAGAGAGAGAGAGAGAGAGAGAGAGAGAAAGAGAGAAGAGGGGGCTAAGAGGCGTGATAGAGAGAGAGAGAGAGAGAGTAAAATGAGTGCGAGAAAGAGGGAGAAAAGGAGTGCGATAAAGAGAGCGAGAGAGAGAGAGAGAGAGAGAGGAGGAAAGCAGAGAAACCCACAGCACGGTTTGTCATTCACACATCACTGTCGATATGCCTCAGTGTCAACAAACAGTCACCACCAGTGTGGAGTTAAAAGCAAAGCTGGAAAGAGCGAGAAAGAGAGAATGAGGCAGGGAGAGAAAGAAAGGGCGTTAGTGCAGGGTTCAGATATGAGAAGAAAGCCCAGGTCTTTAACAGTCTGCAGTGGAGCCGCTTAGCTGGAGATGAGGGGAGGGGGCACAGATAGGTCGCAAGCATCCACACAAATGCTGCTTTATCCAGCATATCCTTGTCACTTTTTTAAGACAAGTCCCTCTTTAAGTTCCCTGCTGAAAGGACCAGCATAGACTAGTTTGAATTTCTGGCTTGTCTAGCTGTAGAACTGTCATAGCTATGCTGTTTGCTTTGACCACCAGGTCCACCAGCATTACCTTTCTGGTGAAGATTATTGACCCAGGTACACCACAAACCCAGCCATCCTGGTGATATTTTTGAATGTTTTACATAGGCAGCAACTCTGTACTTCACACAAATAGCATGGGTGGCTCGACTCCCAATTGATTTTAATAGATTTTGGTGTTCTATCATATTTGAAATACAAAATTATAAAACACTGATAATGAACGTGGATTTGCGCAGCTTATCAGTTAACAACGGCTCCATGTAGTTACAGCGGTTCTATGTGAAATCACGCACCTGATGGAACGATGAGATGCACATTAATTATTGGCCGATATTTATCGTGCACCCATACTGCATAAGTTATTTGGACCTGTTTTCATAAAATTAAAATAAGTTAATTCTGTCTTTCTGCATTGGCAGATTTTCAGTCTTAAGTTAAAAACAAATAAAAACAAATATGTAAATTTATCTTGTTTTAAGGATTTTTAGATATTTTTGCTATAAAACAAGACAAATCAAAACAAGACAATTCTCCTTAGGAATATGAATTTTTAAACATTTTATTTTTTGCAGGGTACTGGATAGTTAAATCATTTTTAATTACAGTGAATTTTCTTATATATATATACCTTTCAGTATTAAATAAAACATATTGAATGTAATCATCATTCCACCCACCTCCACCATCTTGGATGCACTTGCCACAATGCATTCTGGTATCCCCCTCCACAAGAGACACACATATACTCCTCTAAAAAATATCCAAAACTGAGATTTTTGGAACAACCTTCAGGTTGGGAAAACACCTTTTCTAGGCACCACTACCCAAAACAAAACATATGGAGGTCGTATCAGAAGGAGTAAGATGGACAACATTGAGGAATAAAACCACTCTCTTATCACCAGTGCTTGTTATACATTCAAGCTGTTTTCGCAAGATTTAAAAGATGGAAAGTATTTTGCGTAAGCCTGGAGCATATATTTAATTTAACCCTAAGCTCTCTAACCACTCCCTGTGTCTGTCTGCTATGTGTGAAGAAGGTTTAAGCAGCACCATGGAGACTCATTCAATAGACATATGTTCTCAAAAGGTGTAGGTGCACACTGACTAATACTTGCGGTGGCTAATCGGATAATTGCAGTAAAGCCACTGACTCAGTCTGTTGATTGTGTGTGAGATTCTTGCCCACGGTGTTTAGAGGTGCCTGAATGCAAGGATAAATGACCCACATCCTCCATCTGAAACCAAGAGTGCTAAAGGTCTGTGTCTGTTTCCCTGGTGTATATGATGACGACATTTATCATCATGTAGACAGACTGAAAGCAAGGAACAAAACTAACAAGCATTTTTTCAAGCATTAACAAATTTAGTTTAAAGGTGAAATGCGTCATTGTCTTATAACTATTTAACATGTAGAGACAATTATAAGTAAGCCTTTTTACAAGTAAGCCTGTATACAATGATGGACAAAAATATTGGCACCCCTGCATTTGTCAGATAATGCACTACTTCTCCCAGAAAATTGGTGCAATTACAAATGCTTTGGTATTCTCATGTTTAATTCTTTGGAACAACAACAACAACAACAACAACAAAAAGCAGAGAAAAAAAAGCCAAATATGAGACATTCTACACAGATCTCCAAAAATGGACTGATCAAAATTATTCACACTTAATATTTGGTAGCACACACTTTGGAAAAAATAACTGAAATCAGTCGCTTCCTGTAACCATCAATGAGTTTTTTACAGCTCTTTACTGGAATTTTGGAGCACTCTTCTTTTGCAAACTGCTCCAGGTCTTTCAGATTTGAAGGGGTTCTTCTCCCAACTGCTGTTTTGAGATCTCTCCGCAGGTGCTCTATGGGATTTAGATCTGGGCTCATTGCTGGCCACTTCAGAACTCTCTAGTGCTTTGTCTTAAACCATTTTTGGGTGCTTTTTGAAACATGCTTTAGGTCATTGTCCTGCTGTAAGACCCATGACCGTTGATGGAGACCCAGCGTTCTGATACTGCGTCCTACATTGTGCCCCAGAATTCTTTGGTAGTCTTCAGACTTCATAATGCCATGCACACAGTCAAGACATCTAGTGCCTGAGATAGCAAAGTAACCCCAAAATATCAGTCAACCTCCACCATGTTTGACTGTAGGGAGAGTGTTCTTTTCTTTGAAGGCCTCATTTAATTTTCTGAAGACAGCAGAATGATGTGCTTTACCAAAAAGCTCTATTTTAGTCTCATCTGTCCACAAGACATTCTCCCAAAAGGATTTTGACTTCCTCAGGTATATTTTGGCAATCTCCAGTCTGTCTTTTTTATGTTTCTGTGTCAGCAGCGGGGTCTTTTTGGGTTTCCTACCATAGCGTCCCTTTTCATTCAGATGGTGATGGATAGTGCAAGCTGTTACTGTTGTACCCTGTGCCTGCAGGTCATCTTGAATTTGTTTGGAAGTTGACCGAGGTTCTTTATCCACTCTTTGAACAATCCTTTGTTGCAATCTTTCATCAATTTCTCTTTCATCCATGTCCAGGGATATTAGCTTAGCTACAGTGCCATGGGTTGTAAACTTCTTGACAATGTTGCGGACAGTGGACACAGAAACATAAGATGTCTGGAGATGGACTTGTAGTCTTGAGACTGTCCATGCTTTGCTGCAAATTTGGTTCTCAAATCCTCAGACAATTCTTTACTCTTTCTTTTATCCATGCTCAGTGTGATACACATAGACACACAACACAAAGGTTGTGTCAACTTTTCCCCAGTTTAACTGGTTGCAAGTGTGATTTCAGTATCTGAGTACATTAATTGCTAGGTGAGTTTAATTACAAATTAAAGGAGCATCACATGCTTGAAATACAATTATTACTGAAGATTCAGAAAAGATGCCAATAATTTTGTCCAGTCCGTTTTTGGAGTTCTGTGTACTGTAGAATGTCTCAGATTTGGCTTTTTTCTCTGCTTTTGTAATTTGTAATTGCAACCATTTTCTGGTAGAAATAGTGCATTATCTGACAGAAATGCAGGGGGGCCAATATTTTTGTCCATGACTATTCACACACACACATATTATAGAGGTGCACCGATGTATCGGCCAGTAATCGGTATCAGTAATAATTATATCAATAATAATTATAACACTATCAGCCATAGGCAGATTCAAAATCATCTGCTGATCATGGCTGGGGCCGATTAAATCCTTTCAATCAAAGGTGGCGGCGTTTGCACCAAATTCTGTCACCATATAAGTGCTGTATTGAGCCAACCTACTTCTAAACCATTCTCACTACAACGCCCAACAAACTCAAACAACACACAGCTACAATAAAACACTGTAACACCGCAAAACGGCAGACTGCAACTCATACTGTGTGTTTAGAAAATCTCTCTGATGAATTTAGGGCTGTCAAAATTAACGTGACAATAACGCATTAAAACAGTTAAAAACAGCGACATTAAAGCAGATCACTGTAGCACCTCAGTTCAAGCAGAAGCGTGGAGCGCGAGTCTCTTTAATAAGTTATAGCACAAAATAAACATGAAAGAACATCAGAAGGTATGTTGAAAGATACAGTATAGCTTACCAAAATATATCATGTCTAATGTAATCACTCAATCAGTGTTTTAACCGTGGAAAGATGCCAATAAAACAGATTGTGAACAGTATGTCACTTAATATTAGTGTCCAACCGTGGAAAGATGCCAATAAAACAAAAAGAGAACATTATTTCAACTAACAATTAAACAAGCATATGACAACCACCGATCAACATACAAAACAAAACCAAAAAACAACACCAAATAAGAACTTACAATTATATATGCATGTGACGAGTGCGTTTGAATAAATCTTTAAGACTATGTGCAAATGAGTAGTAAAGAGACATTTAAGTTTTTATTTGATTGTAATTATGATTGATGATGATGAAAATAAATAGCAGTTTAATATAGTAGTAATGTGCCAAATGATATTCGAGTTCCCTGGGTAGCTAACAGCATCATTTAGAAGAGATTTTCTTTCTTACGAAAATCAGTATCAGCAGTATAAAATCCTAATTGAAATCAGTATTGGCAGATAGGATTTCATTCTGAATAATCAGCTATCGGTATCGGCAGAGAAATATATATATACATACATACATACATACAAACATACATACATACACACACACACACACACATAATTTAAATATAAAAAAAATATTAAAATTAAATAAAATAAATATTGTATTTTATGTTTAAAAGTTTGGGGTCTGTATGATTTTTTAAAAATTAATTAATACTTTTATTCAGAAAGGATGCATTCAATTGATCAAAAGTGCCCTTTTTTCCTGTACATTTACTGTATACACACACACACACACACACACACAAACACACACACAAAAACACAAAATATATATATAATTAAAAAGTTATCAGATACAATGACAATGTGATATATATATATAATAAAATCCAAATAAATGATGTTCTTTTACACTTTCTATGCATCATTCCTGAAAAAAAAAATGCTATCACAGTTTCCACAAAAATATCAAGTAGCATAACCATTTTAAAATTGATAATCATAAGAATTTTTTTGAGCACCAAATTCGCATATAAGAATAATTTCTGAAGGATCATGTGACACTGGAAACTGAAACAATGACTGCTGAAAATTCAGCTTTGCCATTACAGGAATAAATGACCTTTCAAAATGTATGAAAACAGAATTGAGTTATTTTAAATTGTAATCATATATTTATTATATCACAATATTACTATTTTTACTGTATTTTTGATCAAATAAATGCAGCCTTGGTGAGCATGAGACACAAAAAAATTTTACTGACCCCACCATTGTAGAGCAGTAGTGTAATAAAAAAATTATAAAAACATATCATTATATAATTAAAAATACATGTGTTTATGAGTAATCTTTTTCCATTCTATTTGTTGCCAGTAATGGCACAGAAATTACACAATTCAGCTTTACAGTGTTTACTTTAGCTGTTAATTTAGCGTGCTGGAGCAAAATCTGACATCTACAGTAATCTACAATCTCTCATTTCATTCTTTAAGCTTGGCAGAAGGTAAAAAATCACAGAAGAGAGAGACATGAATCTTCTGAACCACAATGCATTATGGTCACTCTTTCAGTGGTAATGCAGCTTTTCAGCTGAAAACTCTTGTATATAAACATCAATCCGCTGTAATGTCAGTGGATTTATATCGGGTGTGTGTGTCCCATTGAGGCAGTGACATGGATCACAAGGTTCAGCAAAGCTCCTCGCCAGTGCTTCCATGCTGTGTATGTCACTCAGTCTTAGAGTACCCACAATGCTCTGGTCCGAGGCATCTCTCAAGCCTCTGTGAAGGTCACCATCCCCAGCAAAGGTAGACCAGAGGACACGCTTCATGTGATGACCCGTCGGGAGTACCAGAGGAGGCTGAAGGGGAAGGTTGTTTTAAAGTGAAGAGGATTTTGGTGCATATGCATTCTGCTGTGTGGGAGATGAGAGTACAGCCTTTCCCAGCAGGCTTTAGATGCAGACAGAGCCCTCTGTCTCACACCCCCTCTGTACTTGTCTGAAAAGGGAAGGCAAGAGGAGAGAGTACAGGCTTGTCCTGACCCGCCTGGCTGTGCCAGTTGTGTGTTTGTGTACACATTTTTTGTTATGCAGGCTAAACAATAAAGCATTCCAAAACCTGACTAGCTGCCTCAATATCTACTCCCCAGCAGAGAAGCAACACAAACAGCACTCTGAACTGGAGAACCGCCGATTGATTTCAAAAGTTTGACATTAGCATGTTGCTAAGCAGTGTAAATTGCTAATAGGCATATTTTTTTTTAATTTCATTTAACTATAAGCTAATTTATAATCAAAATATCTTTCAGCTCATACACCAGTTTTGGATTAATTTTCATGTTTTTTAGTATTATTTATATACTATTACAGTATATAAATATTAGTATTTTAAATTAGCTTTTATTTTATATTTTCAGTTCGCATTTTAACTTGTTTGTTTTAGAAATCTAGTTTTTTATTTAAATTCCAATTTAGCTTTCATTTATTTATATTTTCAATTTTAGTTGTATTAAATTTACTTCAACTTCAACTTATTTAATTTCAGTTAGTAGCCAAGGCATAATTTCAAATTTTTGTTTTTTAAAGTTTGTTTTTCACCTAATATTTATATTTTATTTTAGCTTTATTTACATTTTTAATCATTTTAATAGTTTTTTAGTTAAAGTGATCAAATCTGTCATTTACTCAACCTCATGTTGTTCAAAACCTGTATGCATTTCATTCTTCTGCTCAGCGCAAAAGAAGATATTATAAAACAAAAAAAAAAACAACAAAAGCTCGTAACCAAACAGTTTTGGTTCCCATTGACTTCTACAGTATTTTTGCCCATACAATGGAAGTCAATGGGAACCAAAACAATTAAACTGAGTAAATGATGACAGAATTTTTGGGTGGACTATTCCTTTAACACTAACAACCAGTTTTTATTTATGTATATTATTTATAATTTTTTGTCTTTTATGCAAAGCATAGTGATTCCGCTTTAAAATGTGGCCTTAAGAAGGTATCTTAGGCGGCAGCATAATTGCGACGACCCTTTGAGAAAGACTTTGTGTCAGAAGAGCGCCTATGAAGTTTTAAAATGCCGGCTCCGTAGGCGGCTCGCTAGGTTTTGAAGCTAATATTTTTTTTTCAAAAACATGTACACAAATACACAAAACCTACAACGCACAAAATACAACAAACACACGTTGTTGCGCCACCACGGCTCCGGTCCTTCATCATGCCGGAGATCACAGGGCTGAAGGTCTTGTCAGTCAGCCTTCGATCAAAGCAAAGCCAGGCTCTCTACATGGCGCGCGCTCCCCTGCATCGATTTCCCGCTTTTTCATCTCGGCTGTGTGATGTTCACTCAAGATAGGGCTGAGGTTTGGGACGGAGCCGCCTGCAGCAAAGAAGAGCTCGCGTTGGATAACACTGCGCTCTGCTGAAGAAGAATGGAAGAATGTTTAATAAAAGAAGCATATTGAGTAATTGCTTTGTCTGTCCTCAAGGGGGCAGTAATGTTAGAATTCCTTTCTGTGAAATTGGAATCAACCGAGTGAAAGAGTCTTGAATATTTATACAGGCATGAACACATACAGCCGCGCACACACCGCGATGCATGTGGAGGTTTAGAACAATGGAAACAGAGAGAGAGGATATTTAGGAGAGAGAGAGAGAGATTGCTGGTTGAGTGAGCTGATAAATGAGAAGCCAGCTGAATGAGGGATGTGCATGGCTGGCTGGCTGCTACTGCTGCTGTGTGAGACTCAGCTTACACCGGCAGAATGTAAAGCAGCAGCAGGCACACTGGGGTGCAGCGGCTGTCCCAGCCCCCTACAGGCATGAACACAAACACACACATACACATCATTTTCCCTCACATTCTCTCCTTCCTCCTCGCTTTTGCTCATTGGAACAGGATTGGAATGATCAAAAACAGTGCAAGCTGAATAATTGCACAACATGTTGTCAAACTATTACATCAAATGATGGGAAGCCATTAAGAAAAGATTTCAGAAATAATGGGTACTTCAGAATCCTTTTTCCTCTGAACGTTTTTTCACATCTTGGACAGTCCGCTGGGCTGAGAACTGGTAGATGAGCGTGGTAGCAAATAAACACTGGAAAAACTGTTATCGGGGTTCCTAATGTGTAGATGGAAATAAACAAAACACAAACAAAATCTCATAGCTCAGCTAGTTCATGTTTTTATGTACACTAGATTGTCTAAGGATCGTACCTGGAATAATAATACAAAGAAGTACATCCATTTAAAGAGAATCTTAGATTGTAACGCACTAAATCACGTAATTAGCCTGAAGAAAAAAAATATTTCATTGTTTTAATAACAAATTACAACATAATTTAATATTAAAAATAACTATATTGTATAATTATATAATAAAAATAATAAACAAAAAAATAAAGAAATTAATGATTAAAACATTAAAAACATAAAAAACAAAAAAATAATACAATAAAAAAAAATAACAATAGGGCTGTCAAATGATTAATCATGATTAATCACATCCAAAATAAAAGTTTTGTTTACATAATATATGTGTGTATATACTGTGTATATATTATTATGTATATATAAATACAACACACACATGCATGTATATATTTAAGAAGAATATGTTATGTTTATATATTAAATATATTTATATATAATATAAAATATAAGAATATAAATATATAAATGTATATACATGTAAATATTTTCTAAATACATAATTTATGTGTGTGTATTTATATATACATAATAAATATACCCTGTACAGATACATATATTATGTAAACAAAACTTTTATTTTGGATGTGATTAATCGTGATTAATCATTTGACAGCCCTAAATTAGAAAGATAACAAACATCAAATTAATATGTAGGGTAATAATATATTTGAATTACATATATATGCAATACTGTTCAAAAAAGGTTTTTCTTTTTCTCTTATGCTCATCATGGCTACATTTATTTGATAAAAAATAAATTTAATGGTAATATTATGAAATGTTATTACAATATGAGAAAATTGTTTTTTATTTTAATATATTTTAAAATATATTTTATTAATGTGGTGGTAAAGCTGTATTTTCAGCAGCCAACAATTGTGCTGCTTAATATTTTTTTTCTGTGATCTTTTGATGAATAGAAAGTTTAAAAGAACAGCATTTATCTGAAAGATTTTTATTTTATTTATTTTGCAACAGTATCCACTGTCACTGTTGATAAATGTAACACTTTCTTGCTTAACAAAAGGATTAATTATTATTATTTTTTTTAATCTTACTGATCCCATGGTTTTGAATGGTAGTGTATTGTTTACATTTTTAAGGATCTATTGACATGTTTACTGAAAAGCAAAACATAAATACCAACTAAGACCATGTGTTTTGCATTGTGTGCACATACACCACAGTGCAGAACTCAAATAAGATCTTAAGATCTGTCTGGTGTACTTTTTGCATGTGAACGATCTCTTTGAGCCTGTAATGTTCCAGACATAAAGAAACCACTCTCAGCTGACCATGAGGAAAGAAAGCACAAGAAAGTGGGAATAAGCTGGAGGGTCTCATTTGCCTTTACTGCTCTTACAGTGCTGTGGGCTCATTAAAAGCACTGAGGATGCCCTGAAGACAAGCACATTAAAGCCTGTGGAGTAACATTCCAAGACTGTGAAGCAGACCAAGTAGAAATATGAACAAACATGGCAAAACAGATTTATAGCAATGCAGATTTTACCTCGTTATGTGTCCTTGAGAGTCTTTTTACAGCCTAATAAAACTAAGGGGTGATAACTGTAATAAAACAAAAGTAAGCAGATAGAGAAAAGAGGGAGGAACGGAGGGAGGGAAAGAGAGAACAATATGAAGGTATGGCAGTACACTTGAAACGCCTTTGGCCACACGCACAAATTCTAGTGTACAGGCATCATTAAAAAAAATTAATTAATCTTAATTAACTTCTCCTTTGTCTCAGAGTTCTTTATTGCAGGCGGAATGATTTTCCTCACAAGGGGAAGAATTGGGCTCAGCCTAATGCCATAATCAGCGGTCTGCAGGAGGCGAGGCACTCACGCTGCTGATTGCTTTTTGACAGACTCACGCTCTGACGTGCTGCTTTTCTTTTCTCTGCTTTTCTTCCCCCCCCACACCCCTCCCTGTTTTCTGTTGTAGGAGCAATCTACATCAGGCACAATATGAAATGGAAGACGGCTAATCCAAAGCAGTGAAGAACTTAAGGTTTTGCAGAAGAGGGTATTTTTGTCAAGCCCCCCTGCCACTTTGTTCTCTGTGCCAACGGGCAGCTCTCTGTGTCCGTTTAACAGGGATAAGTGTGTGGACTGGAATGGGTTTGCATCCATGTATGCATGGGAGACAAACAGAAAAAGAGGACAAGAGACAGAGAGAATCCAACTCTCTTCTCATCCTCTCTCGTTATAATTGTTTGAGAGCTGGCTATGATGATACGTGCAGTGAATCGCAACTCAGTCTATCACCCACAAACAAACAAGAAAGCAAAGAAGAACAAAGACCTTCTTCTCGGTTACACAATGTAGCAAAGCTTGATGGTTTCTAAGCCCATAAATGCTAAAGTTACTGCAATCAGCTGAACATCCAAACATTCAGGCCTCAAGATATACCCTGGTTGTCAAGACACTGAATTATTCTGTGCTAAAAAAAAAAAAAAAGTTAGATCAGCATAAATGGCAATGCTAGTTCAAGCATGTTTGTGTTGCGTATAACAAGCTAGACCAGCTAACAACTATATACCAGATTATATATCTAGCTACAATCATTCTATGAGAATGATGCAGCTAGCAACTAGCTAATTGCTTAAGTTACTACATCAAAATGATCAGAATTATTGTTTGGGAATTAAGTAGCAAGCAACTAGCTTAAGTTGCTATTTTACAATGATCAGTTGATGGCAATGATGTAGTTAGCTACTAGCTTAGCTACATCAGAAGGGCTGTCCTTGTTGACTATTTTTTTCATGGGTTATTCTTATATAGATAAACAAGCTAGCTAGTTGACAGCAACATCATTCTTTATTAGAAAGCCTGGTAATGACACTAGCATCCAAACCATCAAGATCAAATTTATTCATCTCTTTTAAGGTCCAACTTTTAATTTCTGTTCCATCAACCCACACAGACAAATAAAAAGGATTTTCGCTACAAATTTGTGTTTGCGTTCAACAGTCTCCAGATGGTCTTTGTTTGGTGCTGCGGTGTGAGGTAAATATGGAGGAGGGCAGAGAGCGGCACGCGACACTTGGGAACCGGGGGCTGCCGGGAGTGTGTAGCGGCCATCTTGCCTGCGTTATCTCTCTCCCATATGTTCACCCCAGGCTGGCTCATCCTGCCGTAATTGACTTTCTCCCATGGAGCCCAGCCATAGCTGCAGGCTGGAGTGCACTTGTGTGCCTGTGCTCACCCTGATAAAACTATTACACACTCCCCCAGCGATTCAGTGTGTGCATGGCGCATGACGTGAATGTGTGTGTGTTTGTTTCTGAATTGGAAACTGTACTCCAACCACTGCTGTATAATTGGAATCTAGAGAGGCAGTGGGCTGTGGTGACACTGGCACAGATCCTTGACTTTGCCTGAACTTCAACCGGAAAGCATGGTTTAAATTTATATCCCTTTTCGAGGAACCTGATAATGTTCCTCATGGCCGGAGTCATGTGAGTGCACAAACATGAGCAGAAACAAACAATGCACACTAAAGCAGACTGTAACTCTCCTATAGCTGTGCTATAAAGCGTTTACTCCTTTCTAGCTGGTGTTGTGTTGAATAGCAAAAACCTTTCTGATGTTTATGTGCTGCACAGCCCCATTGAGCTTCCTGTGAGTTGCTCCCAATGAAGTCTCACCTGTGGCGCTGTTATTTTCTCTCTCGCTCTCTTTTTTTTTTTCCAGTGATGTGCCTCAGGCTCTTGGATCCAAGCCTCTATCCGGGTCCTTTGAGTGGCAGTGCACTGATTGTCACCGGGGCTTGTTAAATACGTTAATTGTATTGAAGGCTGTCACGTTTTCACGGGAGGGAGAGGAGCTGTAAATTATTCATTATCCCTTGAAATGCAAAAGACAGCCGAGGCGAGGGAACGGTGCTATGTAGGTCACTTCCTTCTCTCCCACCCCCCCAAACCGACAGTCACAGGGAGAGAGAACGAGAGAGCGACAGACAGAGTGAGAGAGTGCTTAACAGCAGCACAACCATGGAACTGCGGCTAGGAAGCCCCACAGGAGGAATACTGATGACAGGAAGCTCTTGCCAAGACTGCTGCACTTTCAGTGTGTATATACTTCAGTTTGGAGCTGGCTACAACTTTTAAAGCTTAATCAATCCTGAGTGGCAGTACCTCTCTGTGTCCCTGATAAAGCCATGCTCAGGCCTTGTTTCTGATGCAGTAGGGCATGCAGTGGAACCCAGGAGTTAGAATAATGTGAGGGCTGCACGATTCATTGAAATAAAACTGATTATCAAATTGCAAAGGCTGTCATTTAATTAAATATATGCACTGTACATTTCAGAGTGAAGCACAGCACTGTTCTTTTATACACAAGCAGCTCATGATCCCGTGTTTTCAGCATCTCAGAGCGGCTCGGTTCACTGCAAGTTTAGGTCAATTATAACGTGCATTTGGGAACGCAACATGCACCAACCATCTTCTCGAAATTGCAATGAGAAGCTTTAAGGGCTCTTTACATTAAAAACTTGATGGTTTATCATTTGAAAATGAACATCCATAAATCTTTGTAAATTTTAGTATTGTAAAATTATTATTACTGCTATTAGTAATAGTAGTAGTAATAGTATCTTAAAGTATTTTTTACAGTGAAATTTTACAATAATAATATTTGTATGTAATAATGTATGTATGTATTTATTTATTTATGATTGTTATTGTTATTACTAAATAAAAATGTAGGGCTCAACAATTTGGCATAAATGCTTCAATTACATATCAATATGACTATAATCATCATCATCACTGTCATTAATATAGATTTTCTTTTGGTCAAACTGTGCAGGCCTACAAACAAGCACAACAAACCAGGAGCTTAAAAACAAACTAAAAACAATGTAAATCACAACTGCAGTTTTTTCTGAAAATTGCAATTAGAATATTCCCCCAAATCATGAAGAATTAATTTATACATAAAATAACCTCATTAGACACTGGTGCAATCTCTAAAGATGGGGCTTAAAAAGCTTTTATAATGCCTGCATCTCTTTGTAGCACCTAAACCTGCATGAAATGCACAACAAATTTCCCTTGCTTCTTGAAGTTTAAAATGTGAGGTTTTGCTCATATTTCTCTTTCATTACGGTTCTAAGTCAGTGTGCTTTTTAGCTTGGTGTGGCAGCGGGGGGCGCCTGTACTCACGGTGGGAACAGGCAGCCATTTTGGCTCCACACAGGGAACCTGATGGCGTAAATACGGCTGCCATCAATCAATCCCTGGAGCCCTGCAGCGACACCATCCCTGAGATCCTTCTCTCTCGCCCTTTCTTTCGTTCTGTATCATTTAAAGACACACACATCTTTAAGATGACACAACCTCTATATATGCATTTGAAAACGGGGAAAATACAACTTATGAAAAACAACTCTAAATAGATTTTAAAAATCTGCTTTCCAACTTCATCCATTGTGATGCATGTAAATGACAACTGTGTGTCAAAATCAGCATAATCACTTGTGAAATAATTAAGATCTTCTACAGGAATTAGCCAGTATAATCAACACCATTACAGCTACATGAAAGAATCATTAGTGGAGGTGTTACAGTAGAATAGTGCTGATGGTGAGTGGGTGTACGCATGCACTGAAATAACTCAGGCGGTCATCTGGACGAGACTGAAACAACATCGCGCTTGGAGGTGGTTCAGAATTCACCAGGAAATTAAGTTACTGTGAGAAGAGTCATAGAGCGGAAAACTATGGCAACAAAAGCTGTGAATGAGAATGATTTAAATGGTATTAATGCCAAACTGGTAGGTAAAATAGTTTAGGTAAGACCTACAGTAAACCTTTCAAACCTCACTGATGAAAAGACCAAAGTAATGGTCAGCAACATACAGTATGTTGTGTTTGGATGCTGGTGTGATGGTGTCTGAGAAATACCTACAAATAATATAAAATCAAGAATAGACTTTATTGGATGGCACTTAATGCAGAAAGTTGTTGTTTGCAAATGTAGCAGTCTGCACTGAATATAAACGAGACAAACTGCCCACTATAAACCATACCAAAAGAGTGCTGCAAGGATGACATACTTTTGCAGGCCAAAACCTGGACATGATTTAGCGTTTTTGCACTTCAGGATAAATCGTCCCAAAGTCAATGAGTTTTTAAATGGGATTTTGGTTAAATGCCTGTAATAAGGTTTGTGGTTAACACAAAATTTAAGATATTTTCATGTTTTATTCTATGACATGTATTTTAAATTCATCTACTGTATAGTCCACTTTCACAGCCTTGTTGTGTTTACAATCACAGTCTTGCAAAATATTCTAACTTAAACTTCCGTTTATAGCCTACGTTTAGCTTTGAGTTGTATTTAAACTTCAAAATTCATAAAAGATGTATTAATTTGTTAAAAAAAAAAATCTAAAAACCAAAAAAAAAAAAAAGAGGTCTGGAAAATCTTAAAATTCCACGGAGAGTTATATAATGTACATATATTTTTTCTAGTTTTGCCATGCTCTTACACAGACAGACCCCTTTTAGATGGTGTAGCTAATTCATCTACCATACTAACAAGACAAACCCTGACCACTTGAGTCCAACTGTTAGACCAGCAGCAGAACAGCACTAACAGCTTGGACCAGCATGGAAATTCTTGCCAGTATGAGTTGGTTTTTTCATTATTTATGTGGATTAGTTGGTCATCTGGACAGTCACTGATAAACATCTCTCCTGTGAGAGACAATTATTTTTGGAATAAAATAGATTTTTCGATTATAATACATCTTGCAACTTTACAAAAAAACAACATCAAACAAATTCTAATGGTCTCAAACAGATGCAAAAGGATGAGATCTGGGTGAAGGAGAGCAAGCCCACAGAAGACAGAGGGAGCGAGAGTAAAAACCTTGTAGGTTGAGACTGTAGGAGGCTGATTAACATTTAATAAAGATCCATGAGCCAGACTGAATGACACTGGAGCAGTGGGCAGCCCAGACGGCTGCTGTTCAGGCCAAGGGGAGATGGGCTCTCAATACTAACAAAAGAGGGAAAGGTCATAATGCAAGGGCACAGCTTTACACTTTCTCCCTTATAGAAGTTCTCTCTGTTTCCAGGGCAGGACATGCGTCTGCTGTTGCATTTCACCAACAGTACTGTGTTTCTCACATTTTACACTAATGTAAATCAATACCACTGTGCGAAAAGCAAATGTACATTAACCTTTAGCACTCTGAGCTCAACGCACTATGGGCAAGGACGCTCCTGCTGCCGACATGTCACATATTGATTTGTACACCCACAAAGCTGGTAGTCATGTGACTAAACGTGACCTTCAGCTCAGTGCATCTTAATATATCAGCAGGGGTCAGCTTTAGAAAAAGGAGAGAGAAATATGGGAGAGAAAGCTACAGTTGTTCTTTTGCAATGCAAATGCATTGCTTTTAAGATAAAGTAAGATAAAGTAAATCTAGAATGAAAGTGAACAGTGAACAACTGTGAACACAACAGTGGTCAACAGTGCATCCATATACAATGTATACAATTGTGTAAAAAGAAATGACTGACATACACAACCGTATATAGTATACTTTTTGTTTCAGCAAGGATGTCTGAAATTAATCAGAATTGACAGCAAAGACATTGAGAGTGTTACAAAAGCTTTCTATTTCAAATAAATGCTGTTTTCTATTTTCATATACAAACTTTAGAACAGTAGTGTAAATGTTTGATTTCATCTGCAATAGTGAAGATGAGCCAAAAACAATAATTCTGACAATAAAAACTTAAGTAATGGATTGAAAAAAAAAAAAGTAATAAAAATACAGCACTTGATCAACTAAACCGGTTATCAGGTAAATTAGCTCAATGAAATGTATCCTACAGTATGTGAGATGAATTAGAACAGAAACGAATGCACAGGTGAATTTACATGCTTGTCAAAAAGGTGTAGCTCACGCTGAAATGCACTACACACAATGCAATGTGCTTAACATTACATTTAAAATATGGAAAATGAACTGCAGTCTAAAGCATGAAGAATACTAAACTTTTAAAAGTAACACTAATTTTTAAAATGGACTAGTGAACAGGACATGATGAAATATGGACTCAATTTCAAAGACATTTTCATGTATGACTTCAGAAAATATATAAACCAACTGCACACTGAAAAGCACTTTTTCAATCTGGCAAGGTCTAATCTGATTGGGTGACTTTACACAACTTCCAAGAGTAAAGGAATAAAGGACTTTTTTTTCTTTTTCTTTTTTGAGTTGATACAATTAATTAACAACAAAACTGAAGAATTTTGAAGAACACTTAGTAGCAAGTAGTATTAGAAAACCATTAAATGCATGTTCTGCTTTATTTTTGCATTAAATACATTTTCTCTCTTTTTCAACTGTCTATTTTGTGGTGAGACCCTTAAGCAAGACACTGAACCCCCAAATGCTCCCTGGGTGCCGCAGCAAAAATGGCTGCCCATTGCTCTGGGTGTGTGTTCGCGGTGTGTGCACATGGATGGGTTAAATGCAGAGCACAAATTCAGAGTATGTTACACCATACTTGGCTACATGTCACGTCACAAAACTAGATTGCTCTAACTGGCATGTAAAACCAGAATGGTTTTGAATGGAATACACTGCTATATGATCCAGACCTTTTGCTGTTTAGTAAAACCTGGCAACATGAGACTAGGTGCGTGTGCACTGCTGCATGTGATCCCATCCCATTAGTAGGGAATCTTTCAAGTACTGGCCTTCCTCCCTTAGTGGCTTTCCATCTGAAATGCCGCAGTGCCCTCAGTTGGTAATGTCACTTCTTAGTGCTCTCCTGCCTGTCATATCAGAATGACTTCAGACCTGGAGCCAAACCAAGAGAACAAGCTTTTCCGACCAAGACTCTACTCTGATCCTTAATTTAATCTACTCCCAAATCAACAAAGACAACGCTAATTTATGTTAGGGGTAGTATAAAGACCTAGAAACACAAAAAGGGGCATTGTGGTGAGGAGGGGAAAGAGAACGAGGGAGAGAAATAACGAACGGCTGAACACAGAGTGAGAACGAGCAAAAGAAATCAATAGCTAGGTTTCATGCAGGGCAGGTTGCTGTGGGCTGTGTTGTCAAGGTGACAGAGGAGCTATGGGGCTTGGTGGCGCAGGCTGATGAATGGGCAGCGGTTGAATGACCTCATGCTACCCATACTGCTCTGCTCCTCTCCAGCCTGACTGAACCTGCAGCGCACACCTTCTACTACTGTATCAACACCAGCTCACTTCGTGCCAGCTGCTCTTCACCATGCCAGGGCCAGAAGTGGGCACAGATGCTTACACAAGCCTGGCTGTGTCTGGCAGCAATTTGCATGTAAATCTAATCAACAAAGGAATATGGTTGTTTCTGCTACATAAAGATGCTGAAAGCAAGTAGCTGCATATAATAGTTGCAGGACAAATTATGTGAACACTGACATGGATTTCTGTATAAAATGATGATAAAATGTTGTCTGATTTTGAGTCACAACAGTAGACAAACTGCTTAAACAAATAATACACAATGACACATTAATCAAAACATGAACACATTGTAAATATTCAGAATTCAGCATAAAAAAAAAAAGTATGTGAACACCTTGTATTTCAATAACTGGTTGACTCACTGCAATAACAGTGTGTGTGTACATCATATATATATATATATAAGCTATTCTATATATATATATATATATATATATATATATATATCAGGTTGTTGGTCATATAATTAGAATATCATCAAAGTTGATTTATTTCACTAATTCCATTCAAAATTGAAACTTGTTTATTATATTCTTTCATTAAACACAGACTGATATATTTCAAATGTTTAAAAATATCAAAATATAATTATTACAACTAAAAACTAAGCAATAAAAATCTTAAAGCATGAATATATATATATAACATAAAATGTAAAAAAAATAGCACTATAGAATTTTTGCTAGTAGAGGTGAAGCTCTTAGAGTTGGAAAGCATGCAATATTAAAACATGAAATAAACAACATAACTCCCCTAACACCTAATGCCCATAAAAATATATATAGAAAAAAAAAAAAAAAAGAAGAAGAGACAAAGATAGAGAGAGAGAGAGAGAGAGAGAGAGGGAGAGAATTGACGCATACTCATGCACTGAGTCGTGCCATCTGTTCAACTTGGCAGCTTAACATTATATATGGGTAGAATGCCCCTCCTTCTCTCTCTCGCTTTTCTCTCTGATGATCAATCAGCAGTGGTTGCGGTCACCACAAAGTTATCTGCGGGGTCACAGCAGGCACAGTGGGCACAGCAGACATTCTGGGCACTAGTAGATCAGCAGGGGGGAGCATTCATTCAGAGAGTGCAGGACAAACACAACACTCATAGAGCCACAGCTCTGTTATAAAACAGAAACAGTTAATGTGAAAATAAAATATGAGCTGTAAAATAAAATATGCTGTTACTTTGCTTTTTTGACTAATTTTTGTCAGAAATTATCAAGGCACAGTCTTTTGGCACTTTTTCCTCAAGGGAACTATCAACTTCTTGACTTTTGAAAGACTTTTGAAACAAAATATTAAATGGGTTTGTGATACTTGTGATTTGTAAATGTATAATAATTATAACAACAGCATTAACACTCAAGCAGTGTACTGCTGCTATGGTTACTACCTCAGGTGAGTGGTACAAGTGGCTATTTATCACTACGCCTGCGATTAATAATACAATCCTTAATGCGTTAAAATAATTTAACACAGTTATCTATATATATATTAGGGCTGTCATCATTAACACCTGCGATTAATTTTACAATCCTTAACGCGTTAAAATAATTTAACGCAGTTATCGCAAAATTACTGAAGCACAATTTATATTCTAATCCTTTAACACAAATGTGCTTCTCCGCTTGTGATCAGATCATTTTAAGCTGCTAAACTCCGGTAAAGTTTTCAGTCCAATGATCCAGGAAGTGAATGCGTACAAACAATCTGTCCAAAACAGCGCTAATATAAAGCAAACCAGGCTGATTACATCAAATATTGCAGAGCTCTGTCATAGTAAATGTCTCTGAAGAGCGCAAGTTGTTACACATTACGCTGTGTGAAGTTCAGACTGAACGGGTTGGCCAAAGAAAGCTGCCATGAATTCCAGACCTAGCCGCAGTCTGAAGGTCTGGCTACGCGAGACTAGTGTACAAGAGTCGTACAGTAAGCACACACTTAAGTCGTACAGTGGGAAAGTCGTGTCCTAATGGTTAGAAAATTTGACTCCTAACCCTAAGATTGTGGGTTCGAGTCTCGGGCCGGCAATACCACGACTGAGGTGCCCTTGAGCAAGGCACCAAACCCCAACTGCTCCCCGTGCACCGCAGCATAAATGGCTGCCCACTGCACCGGGTGTGTGTTCACGGTGTGTGTGTGTTCACTTTGGATGGGTTAAATGCAGAGCACGAATTCTGAGTATGGGTCACCATACTTGGCTGTATGTCACGTCACTTTCACACGTAAGTCCATTATAATAATGCGTGTATGAGTGCTCTTGATGCACTGATCGCACAGTAGACATGTCTGTATATTCACATTGTTTCCACACACGTTAATGATAATGAATGGATCTGTCTACAGTAGTAGATATATGCAGTCAACAGGCGGTTGGTTTAGGTTTTTTATTTTCTTTTGACATCTCCATGTGGTCCTGTTCGGTATTGCAACTTGACTTCTCTAAATGTAAAAAAAAGCTCTTTGCTGTTGCACTGCTACTATAAAATTCAGATTTTTTTTTTTCTTTCATATGTGGTTATGGGCTCCTTTGGTGTCCTTTTGGAGTTTCTAAGTTTACTTTTTTGGAAAGACATCTAAATTTATCTTGAAAAAGCTTGCAGAAAATACAGATTTTTGAAATCACCCTTTAATCTTTTGGTTTACTTTGCTGGATATAGCAAATGATGACAAAATAAACATTTGAAACAAGATAAATGGTCTATGCTTAATTTCATGATGTGTGTAATTAATCGCGATTAATCACAGAAAAAGGGCAAAATTAACTACATTAAAAACACAAATCAATATACAAAAAAAATATATATACAAAAATATATATGTATATGTATATATGAACCTGGACCACAAAACCAGTCATGAGGGTCAATTATTGAAACTGAGATTTATACATCACATGAAAGCTGAATAAATAAGCTTTCCATTGATGTATGGTTTGTTAGGATAGGACAAGATACAACTATTTGAAAATCTGGAATCTGAGGGTGCAAAAAAATCAAAATACTGAGAAAATCACCTTTAAAGTTGTCCAAATTAAGTTCTTAGCAATGCATATTACTAATCAAAAATTAAGTTTTAATTTATTTACAGTAGGAAATTTACAAAATATTTTCATGGAACATGATCTTTATTTAATATCCTAATGATTTTTGGCATAAAAGAAAAATCAATAATTTTGACCCATACAATGTATTCTTGGCTATTGCTAGAAATATACCCCAGCGATTAAGACTGGTTTTGTGGTCCAGGGTCACACACACACACACACACACACACACACACACACACACACACACACACACACACACACATATATATATATATATATATATAATTGAAATATGTATTTGTGTATTATATATATATATATATATATATATATATATATTATATATATATATATAATATATATATTATATATATATATATATATATATATATATATATATATATATATATATATAATACACAAATACATATTTCAATCATAAAGGAAAACAAGCAGCGACCTGTTGCTACTGTTACTGCCTCAGATAAATGGCAATATTTATAGCATGAGACAATTCCATTTATTATTATTATTGATATATAAAGACCCACCCACTTAGACAGGTAGAGACCATCTGACTGACATGCAAAGAAACCAAACATGGCGTGTTAACCATTATCTACACCTAAAATATGCCTATAGACATGTTGTTTCATGGTCAACGAGAAACCAGGAATATGTTCTACTTGGAAGATCACAGCCACCTCTTTTTCACTTATAAGAGTTATAGAAATAAGAAAATAGATGTCTTTTAAAAGAAAATAACAGTATACTATAGTGCCTGCTGTTGTTTGCCCACAAGCTTGGTGCATTTGTGTAGTAGAAGGCCATGCTCCAGCGAGATAGAAAATGAGGCACAACAAACCCTCTGACTCATCTCATATAAGAAACAGAAACAATGTTCCTTCTCTCTCTTTGCAACTACCCCACCGGAAAGCTATATGTGGGCCAAGATCAACCTCACTCTCTCTCTCTCTCTTTTCCCTCAATCTATCGTTGCTCTGAGACCAAGCCCCACAGCGGGAAGACATTCCTTCACATCTGATGGACTGATAATGGTGGCCCCTCTCCATTCACTTGACCGGACATGTTCGGCACACTCTGTCGCTCTCTCTCCTTCTTTCTGTCACACACACACATACACACACGCACAAAATGCGCCCGTTGATTCAGGCTGATGCCGTCAGAGGAGGATCTCAGGGGAAGCTAATTAAGTTGAAGGCAGGCCCTGCTGTCTGCTGATGAGCTGCAGAGACTCAGACTAGCCAGCATCTGAGTTCTCATAACTTGCCTGTATTATCTACAGCACTGCTTTCATATAGTTCGGTTCTGCCTGTCTGGAGATTACTGTCTGTCGTTTATGCATAACTGGCTAGGAGTGGAAGATTAGGAAGAAAGAGAGAGCGAGAGAGAGAGTGAGAAGATGGATAAATCAGTCTGTGAGCTGGTTTTGAGAAGTCAGATGGTAGACAGGGGGCACCATTGAGCATTCCATGCTGTTTTATCATTTGGAAATTAATGCACACCTCTATTATACCCTTGTTTCTGAAATTGCACCCATACACTTATTTAGCACATTAATTGAGTGGACAACGATTTGTAAGGGTGTCCAAAAAAATAGTGGACATTATCAAGTGCACTAGTTCAGTCTCACAATGCTCCTCAATAATGAGTATACAAACAACGTGACTACAGAATATATGCACTGTAAGAACTGCAGTGTCTGAATTCAGTCATTCTTTTTTATTCATTCACTGGACTATATTAGTGGACTAATGTAGGAAATAGTGAATGAGGGTATGGGAGGATATCGGATACAGCCCTGGAGAAAGTCATCCTTTAGCATTCCCATGCATACCAGTCATCTGAGATGTAAATGCCATGTTACTAATCATAATAACACTGACTGGCTGATGACACCACAAGAACAACCTTAAATCCTTCACAAGACAGGGGAAAATAGTCTATGTCTCACTTTTAAGAACAATAAAAAAACAACAACTGGGAATTAAAAAAACTAAAAACAAAATAAAACAAAAAGAAACACCTACTATATTATAATTAAATATTACATATAAATGATGCTTGCATAAAAAAGCTATTTGCCATTTAGTAAGAACAAAGGCAAATTCAATTCAATGGACACCAATGGAGATCTTGCAAAATCATATCTTTCTTCCTCAATGCTTGATCAAACATGTAGCCCATTCTCATGAAATCTTGTTCTAGTTAATCAAGAGCTTTTAGCTTGCTAACCAAAGGCACTGAAAACAAAGAAAGAGAAATATTTACTTTGACTATTTTTTAGCTTTAGCAATGTAAGGTGATATAGTATATTAATCTCATTTAAACACATTGCCATGAATAAATATACAATAAAACGAATGACTACATCAAATATTGAATAGAGTATCCATTAAAAAAACAACAACCTCTCAACCAGTGAAATTCAGTTGTTGAGGATTCTACACAGATTAGATTCTACAGAGGTACTGTATAAAACAGCATGACAATAGCTAACTGAACAATGTTATGTCCAAAAATGTCAGAAACCTGGACAACAGCCGAACCTGAACCATCACTTGACTTCATACAAAATACCTCTCATTTTGAAGGTCCTCTCTCTTTGAAGGAGTCAACTAGTTTCAACTTTTGGTCTGTTGATTTTAAATGATATCTTAACAACTGAAAACATGCTCTCATCCTCTGCTCTTCCACAGTGAGAATGAGGAAAAGAGAAAAATATGGCGATGGTGCAGAAAGGCACCCTCATCTTGTGTACGCAAACCCATTCTTCCTCACTCTTTCTCATTTTACACTCACATCGTGCTGTTCTCAGCAGCATCCAGACTGCCTGTTGTTTTTCTATAGCGACTCCAATCATGCAAGCCACACATTTAAAACATTTAAAAGACATCAGTGGTAGAAAAAAATTTCCTTTTTAATTCTCAAAAGAAAGAAGAGCAGCTCCAGAGATCCCCTATTAACCACATGAATGCTTCATTCTCGCAGCTGTGCTCTCCTCTTTTTCATCCCAATTTCTCATCTACTGTATATTATCACTATACTGCAATATCACAAACTAACATTTTATTAAAGAGCAATAAGTGTCTTGGAACTTATTTTCAAAGGCAATTTATGTTCTATAATGGGCATATTTTTCTAAACATATATAAACACAGCATGTTTACATTTATTCAAATATTTGAACTGAATACATTAAAATAAATTAAATGAAACAAATGAAAATCAAACATAGCTGTTAAAAATGCACAAGATATTATAATGTGTTATGCTAGAACATATTTTAAACTGTATGGTTCCTGTTAGCATTTACAACTATCGATCATTTCCAACCATTTCCACCTCAGAGTAATAAATTAAATTGTGAGATGAAGTATAAAATGAGAAATTGTCACATTGTGAGATATGAAGTCACACTTATGAGAAATATATACTGAGAAAAACTTTCAATAGTGAGATATGCAATTGTAATTATACGAGATAAATTCACAATTATAAGTTAAAGTTGAAATGTATGGTTTTGAAATGTAAGAATGTGAAATGTAATTCACAATAAAATACAGTTCTACTGTAGTAGAACTAAGACCATTCTAAACATACCTGGACAAGCCTATAATAAAATATTGTGGAATATATCAAATGCTAGATAATATAATTATTCAGTTAATTATTCCTAGTTATTCAACTAGAAAATATAATAATTCACTACTGGGCATTTTCCCCTGAGTATTTAAATATCTGTGGCCTTTTTTCAATGCTTCCTGTCCAACAAAACTCTTTCCTGTTTTCACATCCTCCAACTATGTATTCTGAGCCCTCTTAACATTTTAAATCTTACTCTCTCATCTTTTTTCATGTTTTTGCACGCTTCCTCTTCTCTATCTCACTGTTTGCTCTCTCCCTCTCTTTTCTGCTAATACCCTGGTGCTCAGCAGGGCCCTGCGCCCCACAGTGTGTCTGCCTGCATCTCACGCTCATTAAGATTAAACATGGGACTCTACCAGTGCACAGGCAGAGCTGTGGGCATGGAGGTAACCCAGGTTCACGAGCTGATTGTGGCAATTATGATTTTATTTTCTGAAAGCCCCTCAGGTGCAAGAGGAGGAACACGAGCGTGATTCAGTGTTTAATGCAATCCTGTGTTCCTCATGCAAATTCACATGTCACACTCTTAACAAGTGGGTTAAAAATATGCTGTTCTGCCTCAGTAAATGCTGTTTGTTTTATAAACCTAAACTTCAGCAAATCACAAAGCTTCAGTTCAGACAGCAATGGAAAAAAAATAAATAGACCAATTCAGTCTATATATCACTTTATAAGTCAACCAGGAAAGCTAATTCTCCTTGGTTGGGAATTTCACATGGGTTTTTAGGAGAAGATATTTTGAAGTTATTTTATCTGTTTTTAGAAGATATTTAGTCTGCTTTTGCTAGTACAGTGGAAGTCAGTGGGGCCCAAATCAACACTGTATGTACAAAAAACATTGAAACATTTTAAAATATTCCACAAAAGTCAGTCAGTCATACAGGTTTGGAACGATGATGAGGGTGAGTAAATGATGACTGTGTTTTGTTTTGGGTGAACTATCCTTTCAAGAACGTTATTAACGGTTTTAACATTTTGTTCCTCAAACACAAACTTTGAAACTATTGTGTGCTTTTAAAAGTAAGTTGCTAATGACTACCATTACCACAAGAAAGTGAGTTTTATGTGCTTTCTGAATCAGAGAACCATTGTATTCCTTAGGTCCCTATTCTAAAAACCCATACAAGGGAAATTCCCATGACTTATTCTCTTTTGGGTTTCAGAGCTACAAACTGAACAGCTCGATGAGTATGCAATGTCTTCACGAGCCCATGCTGATGCAGTTTTATGCTTGAAAAAGGGACGTTATAATGCCGCACCATCTCAGTTATCCTGCGTTTGGCTGTCGGCGCAATCCGCCTTCCTTCACAGACAACTCGCTCTTCATTATGCATCTAGGGAGAGGGGGGTCTCATCTCTGTAATATTATCTCATGCTTGGTAAGAAGGCTGCTGCATAATTAGAGGTGGGAAAACTGATGGATGGGGGAGCAGTGCAGCGTGATGATGAGCGGTGTGACCCCGCTGACCTTGTTATCATTATGGGTGGCAGGGTTGACCAGTCCAGCCCCTGCTTCAGCAAGCAGCTGTTGCCTTTAATGGCATCATTTGCTCTTCACCTTGTCACCCCCTCTACCTTTCTCTCACTAACTCTCTCTCTGTCTCTTTCTCTCTGTGGTATCTCGTCTCATGGTCAAGGGCAGTTGAGAGCATGCCAAATCTGACTGGCAGCCTCATCAAGGTGAGGACTCAGATAGTCATAGTAACTGTACCACCAAGTGAGGATGATTCTTCTGAAAATCTTTTTTTTTTTTTTTATGACCAAATTTGAATTTACACATTACTTCCTTCATTCATGCCTAAAAAATATATTATATCTAAAGTAGATATAGTGGCCTCAAAGAGGTAAAAAAAACCCCCCAAAAACTTAAGACTAAAAAAAAATAAAGTCTGACTATGCATTATATAACAAAATATCAAACTGATTTGCTTCCATTTTAAAGAAAAAGAGCACAAGCAAAGTTATATTTAAAATAGATACAACATTCAAAATGGAAATTTGCGAGAACTAAACCTGCTAGGAAACCTTCAGAAGTGACTTTATATATCCACTAAATTCAACAGTTGGGTAATAGAAATTGTAATTAAAAGTAAGACTAAGAGAAAAGTGTAAGTGTAAGTGTAAAACACTTTTTAGAGGAAGAAATACAGGAATAGAATTAGAAAGAAATACAGTACTACAGGAAGATCTACAGAAAGAAAGAGGGAACTACAGAAAAAAAGGACTACAGAAAAAAAGAAAGAACTACAGAAAGAAAGAAGGGAAAAAAGAAGGAAAGAAAGAAAATAGGAAATACAGAAAGAAAAAGAACTACAGAAAGAAAAACAGACGAAAGAAAAATTACAGAATGAAAGAAAAATACAGAAAGAAAATTGAAAATACAGATAGAAAAAAGACAAAAAATTGTACAGACAGACAGACAGAAGAAAGAAAGAAAGAAAGAAAGAAACAAAGAAAGGTTTTCTTAATGATTAACAACTCTTTGTGCAAGTAAGGGTGACGGAGACACAGATGTTCCTTCTGTTTTTCTCCTTACAAATGCTGAAAATATTGCTCAGTAGCTTCATCACAAATTGAATCATTAAAAAACCGACATAATAGGCTCACTTTGGTTACATGTGAGGAGGAGCCACGGCCGCCTCATCAGTGAGCACGTGAAGGGGAACTTCAGCTTTAAGAGAATGGATCTCCTGCTGTGGTATTAAATTGAGTTCTCTGGTAGCTTGATGAGTCAGTCTCATACGCACACAGTCTGAGGCAGCCTGAAGGCCAGGCGACACAGCAGACTCTCCTGAGCTCACTGAATTTAAGTGGCAGTTCAGTGCACGGCCATCTGCACTATTTGGGTCAAGGACTTTGGTTTTCGATGTGCATATAAGACAATGCAGTGCTTAGCTATGGAGATATCTCGGTGTAGTGAGCGTTTCGGAGAGCTCCTAAGCAGGTGTACTGTCTGAGAAATAGGGAGGGTGGAGTGAGAAAGAATGGGAATGAAAGCTGCAGAGTGCCGCAGTGCTGGAGCTCACCTTGTCAAGCCCCTCTCTGCGGGCAGGCCTTGCCCTTTCAAACAGCAGACCACCAGGCAGGCGTCTAAACAATGTAGAACTACAGAGATATTGGCATAATAAAAGGAATATTTTAAGTTTAGTGAAGTTAAGTTTTATTAGTATAGCATTTGTGGCAGTTGAAATGGAAGCAAATGGAACCAATTTTTTTATTTATTTTGTAACGGAAGTAGCGACAGATCATTTAAAACATATTGTGATGTATAGCCAAGTGAAATAGATTATTGAAAAGAAAAAAAAAAAATGGGACGGGACTTAATTTTACATATTAGGCAAAATAGTTGGTAAAGTCTAGTGTCACAAGCAGTACTGGTTTTACCCCCAGTCCGACGCCCCTGGTCACAAGAAAGAAATCTGCCATTTTACTTTAAGATTATTCACTTATGACATTGTAATGAAAAATTACACTGACTCAACATGGCCCCATTCACTTCACTGTAAGTTTCTCACTGTGAAAACAGATGTTTGATTGTTTAAGAAAAGGAGGGGAGGGTGGAAATGAATTTTGCTGTAATAAACATTATGTCAGAAATGTTGTTGTTTAACTTGTACTTCCCTTTTGTCGCTCTGAAGCGGCTTCCGTCGAGCACACCGGGGTAGTTCGCTCCGTATGTTTACTTCTCTCGGGTACGTTTCTTCTCCCTTCCAATATTTTGCAGCCTCTGATTGCGGCAGCTTCAAAGACCAACAAAATAAACACAAATGCAAACTTCTCTTTTCGCATTAGCGCATCACAACAACAAGTGACGAGGGTTTCTGACAGAATCGTCTCTGTCTTTATCACAAGAGATATCAAACAGTCAGACTAGTTCTGAGGCAGCAGTTAGTTAGGCTGATGCCGTTCCAGACAGCTGTCATGGAAACAGATGTCTGTTCAGTTACAAGCTGCAGATTTGCTCCCGTGGTAACGGATTGGCGGTGCCTTTGATTGTGACTCGCTGTGCCTGCTCTGAATGTGGCTTCCATTGAAGTCCCTGCACAAAGAGGCCTCATCGTGTGGTTGTTGGATTCATTAGTGGAAATTCCCCTGCACTTTCTTCCAGATTTGAGGGCCTGAGTCAGCTGTGACATGGTTTTTGAAGAGAACGGAGACCAGATGTGCTGTAATGATGGGGTGTTTTTGGTGTGCCTCCTCCTTCCCTTAATCTCCAACAAATTATCACCGTGTTTGATTATCAAACAGCCTTCAGATGAGTTCTAAACGTTACCAGTTGGAACAACTAACTTCCATAATTATTACAAAATGAGCTAATCTACATAACCCCATTATGCTTGAGAATGGTTTTCATCTTCAGATCCCACAATAAGACTTGCAAGGAGACTTTTAGTGTACATCTAACAATCTGCCATACAAGGTAGACTCAGGTTTCTACCTGAAGCTGTGAAAGGTTACAAGCACTAAATCCTTTGTTTTCACCACACAAGGACAATCTGAGTCTCCTGACCTATAACTGTTGACCACACATCCCGCTCTGAAGGTCTTGGATCTCAGCGGGAATTCAGAGGAGCTGAGCTCTGCAAGCGAAGGCACTGAGGCCCTGGTGTCGAGATTCTCACCTGTTTATTTCATGAAAGAGAAGATGCCTTCACTCCTCAGCCTGTTGTGCAGCTTATCTGTACTCAAACACATTCAAGGCTTCTGTCTAGATACAGGCTTAAAGCAGAGAATCGGACAGGACCATTAAAAAGCTCAACATAAACGACAGCACTAAGGGAATTTCTGGAACACTGATCATGAACAACAGGCAAAGGCTCTCACTGTTTAATACTAAAAAGAAAAATGAAAATTCTGTCATCATATACTAATTCTCATGTGTTTCCAATCCTGTACGACCTCTTTCTTCTTTGGAATACATAAAAAGGTATTTTGATGAGACCTGTGGTCCTAATACATCTGACTTTAATTTATATATAAAATAACTTTTTGTGTTAAACAAAAAATAAGTCACAGATTGAGCAAATGTTTTGGAATTGGATGAAGTACTCAGCTATGAAAAAAAAATGTATAAAATAAAAACAAAATTAGAATATTCCTATCATTTAGTTAAAATAACGCAGGTGAAGATGGGAAAGTCTCATTAACTAAGAGCAAATCTAGATTTTTGTAAAGATAAAACCAGTTTTTCAGCATGAACTGCAGTGACACCTGCTGTTCATATCGAAGCATTTCAGAGGCATGACCATTTCTTAACTGAAAACCTCTTTCAGAGATAAAGAATCAATAATACATTACGGTGGCAGAAAATTAGCCAGGAAAGAGACTTTCATTGGTACACTCACTACAATTATTTTTGTCACCCCCAAAAAATAAAAAACATTTTATACAGGTGCATCTCAATAAATTTGATTGTCGTGAAAAAGTTCATTTCAGTAATTCAACTCAAATAGTGAAACGTGTGTATTAAATAAATTTAATGCACACAGACTGAAGTAGTTTAAGTCTTTGGTTCTTTTAATTGTGATGATTTTGGCTCACATTTAACAAAAAACCCACCAATTCACTATCTCAACAAATTAGAATATGGTGACATGCCAATCAGCTAATCAACTCAAAACACCTGCAAAGGTTTCCTGAGCCTTCAAAATGGTCTCTCAGTTTGGTTCACTAGGCTACACAATCACAGGGAAGACTGCTGATCTGACAGGTGTCCAGAAGACAATCACTGACACCCTTCACAAGGAGGGTAAGCCACAAACATTCATTCCCAAAGAGGCTGGCTGTTCATAGAGTGCTGTATCCAAGCATGTGAACACAGAGTTGAGTGAAAGGAAAAAGTGTGGAAGAAAAAGATGCACAACCAACCGAGAGAACCGCATCCTTATGAGGATTGTCAAGCAAAATCGATTCAAGAATTTGAGTGAACATCACAAGGAATGGAGTGAAGCTGGGGTCAAGGCATCAAGAGCCACCACACGCAGAATTTGGCTACAGTTGTCGTTTTCCTCTTGTTAATCCACTCCTGAACCACAGACAACGTCAGAGGCATCTTACCTGGGCTAAGGAGAAGAAGAACTGGACTCTTGCCCAGTGCTCCAAAGTCCTCTTTTCAGATGAGAGCAAGTTTTGTATTTCATTTGGAAACCAAGGTCCTAGAGTCTGGAGGAAGGGTGGAGAAGCTCATACCCCAAGTTGCTTGAAGTCCAGTGTTAAGTTTCCACAGTCTGTGATGATTTGGGGTGCAATGTCATCTGCTGGCATTGGTGCATTGTGTTTTTTAAAAATCAAAGTCACTGCACCCGTTAACCAAGAAATTTTGGAGCTCTTTATGCTTCCTTCTGCTGACCAGCTTTTTGAAGATGCTGATTTCATTTTCCAGCAGGATCTGGCACCTGCCCACACTGCCAAAAGCACCAAAAGTTGGTTAAATGACCATGGTGTTAGTGTGCTTGACTGGCCAGCAAACTCACCAGACCTGAACCCCAGGGAGAATCTATGGGGTGTTGTCAAGAGGAAAATGAGAAACAAGAGACCAAAAAATGCAGATGAGCTGAAGGCCAATGTCAAAAAAACCTGGGCTTCCATACAACCTCAGCAGTGCCACAAACTGATCACCTCCATGCCACGCCGAATTGAGGCAGTAATTAAAGCAAAAGGAGCCCCTACCAAGTATTGAGTACATGTATAGTAAATGAACATACTTTCCAGAAGGCCAACAAATCACTAAAAAAAATTTTTTTTTTATTGGTCTTATGAAGTATTCTAATTTGTTGAGATAGTGAATTTGTGGGTTTTTGTTAAATGAGCCAAAATCATCACGATTAAAAGAACCAAAGACTTTTTGAGTTTGAGTTGAATTACTGAAATAAATGAACTTTTCCACGACATTCTAATTTATTGAGATGCACCTGTATTTATAGTTGTATTTCTGAGAGATGGAAAAATAAGTACCAGTAACAATATATATGACAATTTAATTGACAGAACAATCAAAAACAAACATTTAGACAAGCATCGCTCTTCACAAAAGAAGAAAACTTGTTTCAAGTGTTGTTTGCAGCATCAAAATAAGAAAGTGCATTAATCATTGAGGATAAACAAACTACAACCTCGTCCTAGGCACCTAAAACAATGGATTATTATAAAATTAACGTGATAAGAGTGGGCTAACATGGGGGCTTTGCCGCTCCCTCCCTGGACAGTCTGTCTGCTTCCTCATTGCCTGTATACCCAGCATGACCTGGAATGTGCATCTAGAAATGAAGAATAAGAGATGGTACATTTTTTCATTTGCAGTCATTTCACTGGTCATGCCATGCATTTGTTTCATCACTCATTGCATAATCCCAAGCATGCATGAGAACAGCTGAAAGTGAGCAGAAGTGTTCTGACATGGACACGTGGTCCTGAAAAAGATATGCACCACAGCAAAAAAATTGCTACAAACACAATTTCTTAAAAAAAAAAAAAAAAAAACCTAAATATTAATGTAAATACAATTAATACTTTAATTAAATACTTTAAAATAAATAGCATGTATTGTAGCTTTAAGGCATCTCTCAATTTCTCAATTAAGGTTCTGGCATAGTCTTCAATATATGAATATTAGTTTTAATATATGGATACTTTATTTTTCTCACATCGCATGTCATGTTTGAATGTAGAGTGCCAAGTTAGCCAGTCAATATTCTAGAAATAACAGTTTACAACAATACCTAATTTTGACCAAGAGTTACAGTATATTCAACATCCTACATTCAGAAGGATAGTGAACTTGCAGACAATATAATGGATATAAATCACAGAATTCTTAATAGATCAGCTGCTCTGATCTCACTTTCCATCCTTAAACCCCAGTATCAGTGAAAATTATGCAGATATGCAAGACATGTCTCTTTGTTTGTGTTAATCAAAAATGATAGAGTGAAAACTTCTACTGCTGCACATGTACATCACAAAAGAATGTTTATACACAAATTTTGGGACATCATGCTTGAAATAAACAAATTGAATAGCAGATGCCATATTGTACATCACTGTGTTAATACAGAAAACATACCCATACGACCTCAAGTTCTGCATTTAGTTTATCCAGCTTTTGAAAGTCTTCCTTGTTGACTATGACCCCGCCACCTTTAAGCCTCCAGCCATTAGACTTCCAAGTCTTTATCCAACTTGTAATGCCTTTAGAAAGCCAAAAAAGAAAAAAAAAGTTCAACCAATATTTAAACGAATAAATGTAAAAAAAAAAATTGTATGCTATTTTATATATATTAATAACAATAACAAATAAGTACTACACAGTTTTATGACCAGACATTTTCACAAGTATTTGAACAGAAAAGCAGAAAGTGCATACCATTAATTGTGAACTTGCTGTCTGTGTATATCACAACTTTTTTAAAATTATTTTCTCTGGCTTGCTCGAGTGCCTTGCAAGCCGCCTGTGATGACAAGTTTTATGATACAATTATTGATAAAAGGGTATAAGAAAGAACACTGCTTGTAAGCACCTCACTGTTCTTACCTGCAATTCTGCTCTTTGGTTGGTCTGTCTTCCTGGAAGCCTCTCAGCCACATTACTGAGGAAACAATTAAAAGTAATTAAAACAATTACTTTTACTACAATTGACACAAAAACAGTGAAAATGTTGGCAGGGGGAAAAAATAACACCAGACATGAAAGTATAGTTTTCTGAAGTACCAGTTGTTTTCAGAATGCTATTAATCACAGATGACTTACAGTGGATGATCACGACCCCAATATACACCTATTCCAGCACGGGCTCCTTTTTTCCCATTGGCTGAGCAGCAGCCATCAGTGTATACTACTACAGCATCACCTGTAAAAAATGCACAGAGTAAAAAATTTTACTGTGGTACTTCATAGATAGTCAGTAAAACCTATAGTTAGTAATAAATAAATAAATAAATAAATACACACATACACACACACATTATATACTGTAAGACTACAGTACACAGCAGTTACCCATATATGTAAATCCATCACTACTGGCTGCAGCTGTCTTTGGCTGTGGGACCTCAGTGAATTTCACTCGTTTTGGATAGGATGGTCCCTCATCAGAGACCTCATGGGTCCTTTTACTTCCAAGGGGAACAGCCATTGAGGAATCAGGCACATTTCTAGAAGGCAGGACCTCATAGTCACATCCTTTAATGGAAACAAATGTCAGTGTTAATCACTTGAATTACAGTATGTTTTAGCAGCCTATCAGTACTTAGATACACAATAATCTGGGTATTTTGGGAACAATTCCTGCTATGTGACATGTTACAATCCACCTAAAATCAGTTTAAACAGCATTTCATCAATTCTATTTTAATTAAGCTGAATTATGATTTTATAACATATTTATTAAGGGACCACAAAAAACAATGCATTAGTTATAGCCATGGCCATTTAATAAAACTAGTGAAGGCAAAAAAAAAAAAAAAAAAAAAAAAAAAAAAAAAAAAATTGTGACCAGTAATAGGAGATAAGGTATGAAGGCACAAGTGGGGAATGCTGTGCCACCTTTTACATTAGTTGTTTTTTAGGAAAAATAAATAAATGAAATTCTGTAACACAAGTCATATAAATATGATTCAGTGACAAAGCGTGCTGCACATTAAGGGTAAAAACATTTGCTTAAAAAAGAACATACATGAGAAATTAATATACGTTAAAAAAACAAACAATCTTTCCATATAACAGTAAGTTGAATTTTTAGAATAACTCAAAATTTCACATTTTGTAATAGTATTTCCTGCATTTAGTGACAATGCAAACAATGCTTCATTTATTAAAACCTAACTGGGCCTTGTCAAATAATTTGCATGGTGCATTACCAGTGTGTAAACCAACATATATCTAACGATATGATCATGCGCATCTAGTCAGTAAACCTGGTTCCCTGATTAGCGCTAAATCGCCATCACCTGCTTTCAAATGGAGCGGCATTTAATAGACAGAGCCGTAGATCACTGACAAGCTACCAGTCGCGTGTTATCCCAGATGTATCGCCTTCGAAATCAACGCGATTTGCGTAGCTTGTCAGTGATCTAGGGCTCTGTCTAAAATGCCGCTCCATTTGAAAGCAGGTGATGGCGATTTAAAATACAATATTTACTGACTAATGCGCATGATCATATCGTGATATATCGCCCAAAAACATGTGTTTATACATAAAAAATTAGCTGGAACATAAAATACAATATTTACCAAAAAAAAACTTAAATTCAAAAAACAATCATACACATAAAAACCCTCAACAACAGCTCTCACTCACAACACAAATTTTCTATAACATCTCAAATGTGTCTCTCAATTTATGGTCACATGCCAAAAATAAAGTACTAATTTGCTAATTCAGAGGATGACATCTTAACCCTCCCTCTCTTGTACACTTTCTCTTATACACCTGAAAACCTGACGATGCATAATGGCGGATCTTTATAAGGGGTGTGTATGGAACATCTGCCATCTTAAAACTTGCACCTTTTATATTACCTTTTGTTCTCCCAAAAGATGGTGCTGCTGACTGGCTCCTCACAAAGGCCCAAGCATCCTGTTCAGAAGCGAACTTCTTAAAAACCGCTGAGGGAAACTTATCCACCTGATGTTTACATTGCTCCCTTTAGTGGAGAAATAAAACGTAATTAAGCAATGCAATGCGAAATGCGCTCACAATTAAAAAAAATAGGACTCATATAGTTGCTCACCATGTTTGATATACTCCTGGTCTAAATCCTTTCCTCACAGCGTAGAAAAAGTTTCCTTTCTTGCCCATCTCTTTTGCGGCGTCACAGAGAGCCCTGCGTACAAACCCAGGCAGTCTCAACATAGTCTCTGCTTAGAGCAGAGTAACCTTAAACACGGCAATATCCTTTAGTGGTGGCATTTTTAAAAGACAAAGACCATAATCAATAACCTGATAAAGACGAAATCTTTCACAAAATATTTATGGATTCAGTGATTTTATCATTTGCAAAACATCCGCAGCATTTGTACATACGTTACCAGTCAGCTGACCAAACGCGAATGTTGTTGTTCTTCTTCTTCTTCTTGGTTTTTAACGGCGGCTGGCAACCAGCGTAATTAGGTGCATTACCGCCACCTTCTGCTCCGGAGTGTGGAGCAGCGCGTTACATTCTACTTATTAATCCCGTCCTTTTAAGAAATTCAAAGAAAGCTTTACAATTTATTTTACTTGCCAATTTTATTAAATTAATTAAATTGATTTAAAATGTACCACCTGAATTCCATTCTTCTTGATTCCAACTATCATACTACTTTCTTCCTCATATTTCTTACATTCAAGAATTGCATGAGTTACTGTTTCTTCTATTTGCATTCTTCACATAGTCCATTTGGATGCTTCCCTAATAGTCTGAGTGTATTATTAAGATTGGAATTTCCCAGCAATATTCTATTATATACAACCTCTTCTTTCATTGTTTTACCAATATGTCTTATTTTTTGACTTACTTTGTTAATTAAATTGTAGAGAAATCTACCCTTTTCGTTGTTGTCCCACCTTATTTGCCATTCTGCAATAACCTTTTTCCAGATGAAAACCTTAATTTCAGACTTGCTTCGAGGAACTTGTAATTCTATTTCTTCTCTCTGCAAAGCTTGTTTTGCTAACTTATCTACGTCCTCATTTCCCTTAATACCTACGTGTGATGGAACCCAATTAAAACTGATTAAAATATCATTCTAGACCAATCTTGAATATATCTGTAAAATACTAAAAAGAATATCTTAATGACTGGATTTAAAAGACCTTAGACTCTTCAAAACTGAGAGTGAATCAGAACAAATTAAACCTTTTCAGGTTTATAATCTTCTACCCACTGCAAGGACAAAAGTTTTGCTATCATTTCAACAGTATATACTACCATGATGGGATGTTCGCTTTATACAACTCATTGCCCATTCTTGAACTAAAAAAAGCAGCTCCAGTTGTCTCATGCTCTGGATCTTTTGAGCCATCTGTAAATATTTGTAAGTATTGAGGATATTGTGTTCTAAAATGTACAGAGAATGCTGAAGACATGTCTACTTCTCTTTCTGCTTTTTTAATTTCCAACAAATGTAAATCTATATGGGGAGTTGTATAACTCCATGGTTCATTTTCAGGAATCACCACTGTTGGGCTCATCTGAAACCTATCTACCTCCATTTCTTCTACATACACTTCACTACTCCATCCAAAACTTTTCCTACACAATTTATTTTGTTCCCAACAATTCATTAAAACCATTTTTGTAGGATGATCATCTTTATGACCTTTGAGGTAAGCCCAGTAATTGATCATTAATTGTTTCCTTTTCATTTCCAGAGGAATCTCTCCTACCAGGACTTGGAAAGAAGGAATGGGTGTCGTTTTTACCGCTCCACAACACTGTCTCATAGCTTGGGGTTGTATTTTATCCAGTTTTTCCAACAGAGTTTGTGAAACAAGAGCTACTTATTTAAAAAAAATAATATAATAATAATAATAATAATAATAATAATATATATATATGTATATATATATATATATATATATATATATATATATAATATATATATATATATATATATATATATATATATTTATATATATATATTATAAAAACTACAACCAGAAAGATAAAAACAGTATCTTAAATCCTATTAATCATTCCTGTTTCCTTTAAATAAATAACTAATTCACGATATATTCTTGATTGTTTAGGTCCATCACCTAACAAAACCTGGAATGACAGATCATTTATTTTCAAATATCTTAAAGTTTAATTTCATTGGAAACATTCTTTTTCCTAAGCCTCAAGTCAAGTCAAGTCAAGTCTGCTTTATTGTCAATTCTTCCACATGTACAGTAGCTACATACATACTGAGAATTTAAATTACATTACTCTCAGACCTTTGGTGCATACAGATAACAATAACAGTAGAACATTAAATACAGATAAAATATAAAGTACATCTATACAAATATACAAATAGGTCATGTAAAAAGAAAGATAAGTAAAGCATCACAAGGCACATATGCTTTTATTCCTTTAACATATGTAAAAACGGGCGTAGGGCGCCCTCTGCGCAAGGGATAGAGATTACATTTCCCATCATGCAACACACCAACGCGCTTTTACCGGTCTCTCGCGAGAATACGGCCTTTTCCCAGGCCGTCGTTGAAAGAGGTAAGAGTACTGAATTTGCCCCGCTAAAGAGAAATTGAGTTAAAATGTCTAAAATAAGTCATATTTGGCTCCACGTACGAGCTGCATGTGATGTGTAGGCAGTGATGCGTTAGATGCGAGTGTATTACACAACGGATGGTTATTTTAGAAATTGGAATTTGTATATTTAAGGCGTGCTAGCAGACGTGTCGGTACTACAGTATTACTGGGGTACATGTGCTGCTCAAAGATAGTCTAAAATGCCTATATTAAGTATAATGTATCTCGACGACCTATATTTGGAGTAGAATTACGTCTGCAATGTAAATATTGTCGCTCTGTACTAGTTAGTCAATGCTAACGGCATGCTAAGAACATGCTTGGAGTTAGCCGCAATAGTCAGCTTAACTGTAACGTTAGCTGGTGAATTCACGAGAACAGCTGAAGTTAGGATAATAAAGTCAGATATTGAGACTTTAATTAAATCCCGAGTTATATCATTAAATATCTCTGAAATTGGTATTATGGATTCTAATGTTTAATGTCACCTTGTTCACCTGAGAAGACGTTGCAGAATGTCATTTTTGAAGAATAGTACATAAATATTGTCTTCATTCGCTCTCCTTCATGTTCTAAACCTTAGTGACTTGCTTATGCAGACCACAAAAGATGGTTACGGCTGGACGCCTTTGCTCTACATTCATTTTCATCGCATTATTTTTTTTTCTCCACAAGTTGTCAGTTTCCAGTAGACAGTTTTCACTTTTGAGTGGGCCTTTTCAACTGTATAGTCTTTTATAATAATAAGCCTATTTGTCTCTTTCAGACACAGGCCATGTTCAGTACCAGCGCGAAAATAGTGAAACCGAATGGCGAAAAGCCAGACGAGTTTGAGTCTGGCATTTCCCAGGTATAGTATATCATATCTTTTTGAAATGTCATCTTGTATCTGTAGCCTCTGATAAGCTGATGTCTGTCTGATGCAGGCTCTTCTTGAGCTGGAGATGAACTCTGATTTGAAGGCTCAGCTGAGGGAGCTTCACATCACTGCTGCAAAGGTAAAAGCCTTGCTGGTTCATTTATTTCGGAGTGCAGTCACATCATTAATTCAGTTATAACAGCATCAGAATAAGTAGCTGATTGTACTGATTGACACAACCAACGTGGACATCCTGTGAGATGGCTCTCATGTGGCTCTGTCCGTGTGGCATAAGGGAGCGCAGCACTTCGGTGCCATGACGTACAGTCCCGTTCCATGACGTTGGATAGCAAGCTTGTCCCCGGCCTCTGGCTGGAGTGGACAGCGTCCTGTATATTCCTACATCTTCCCAGAGCTCTTTGGGCCGTTACTGGGGAGGTAAACCATGCAGTGCACATGCCCTTAACTGTACAAGCCCTTGCTGAGTGCTAGGTTAAGTCATTAATATATTTATGTGCTTGTAATTTCATGTTATTGATTCTCTTTCTGTCTCTCAGGAAATAGAGGTTGGTGGTAGCAGGAAAGCCATCATTATCTTTGTGCCTGTGCCCCAGCTGAAGTCCTTCCAGAAGATCCAGGTGAGGCTCGTTCGTGAGCTGGAGAAGAAATTCAGCGGCAAGCACGTGGTGTTCATCGCACAGGTAAGATTTATCCTTTCTGATCACGTGTTTTTAAGCTGCTGTATTTATTTTTTTTTTTATATTTTGTTGCTGATAAAACTGTAGTGTTTAATTCAACCTTTTTTTGTTATCCCTTGGGGTGGTATTTTTAAAGACCTCACAAATCTTTTTTCTTTTTTTTTTTTAAATTGTTACCTTTTAGTCAATGTCTGTTTTCTTTAAGGCCATAGTTTGTGAGTCATACACTTATTCCAGGTATGTACAATTTCAAAATTTAGATTGTCCAATCAAATGCTCTTTAGATCTATTTTTTTTTAAGTCTAATCATATTTCACTGGTAGGCACTTTTTTTAAATCCAGAGACCATTGGATTGGACAACTTAAGTTTTGAACTGAGAGCACTGAATAGGATAATTAAGTTTCTGAAATGTGCACCTCCAAAATTTAAATGAACTATTTGAAAATGTAAATGGTCCAATCGCATTTTGCAGACATGAAAAATTAAAATTTATAATCTTTTTTAGATTTTAAAAAGTCCCTCTCTGTCTTCAATTTAACTAGCATTTACTGCCTGTTGGCTTTTTTTTTTTTTTTTTTGTCCAGCTGATCATCCTGTTTAGGATCATGTTTGCACTAGGGTTGGGCAGTATATATCGTTACTGTGGTATAAAATATTAACCGTAACAGATTTTTTTTTATTCCATATATACCGCAACATGTAAATAAGTGGGTGTGGTTAACTCGTGCAGCATGTCAGACTGAGACACTGCTATTTGTCAAAGAAACATGGGTAAAGACAAGCAAACAATTAGGAGGAACCTCAAAGGATTCAATTTTCTAAAGCAGGGCTCCATACTGTGACCAAATAGGGGCATTTTGCGACCATTTTTTCTGCCAGTGCGAGTAATTTTTGTGAGCAGTCGCACTGGCGCAACCATCGCGTTCAGTTTGTAAGCATTGCCATTAGTTGCATATAAGAAACATCCACAGCACGGACTGCGACGCAAACAAACTTGCCCGAGCTCAGAACAGCTTTACTTGGGAGCCAAAGTTGAGTTTGTGACACTGTTACTGCACAGCACTGCGAGATCCAGTGAGAAGTGTTTGAATTCGCTGCAGAATGAATAACGATTGCTGCGGGATCTAATGAAAAGCATTCAAATTCTGCACAGAAATCTGTTATAAACGGATCAAACGGCGATGACGTAGAAAACCAATAACGCTAACTATACTATGGTGTTGTGGCAGAACTAGTCGAATGTTACATTCATTTCAGGATTTGTACAACCTTTTGAGATTCAAGCAGTTTTCAGTTACTTTCCAGCATTTTACACAAATATTTCCAGCACTTTAAAGCTCCAAAATGATCCAATTTGAATGTTATTTTTAATGGGATGATCAAAATATACTGTGGACCGTGGTGAACAAACACTTGTGTATAAAAAATAATCAAATCACCATTATAACCTGTCGATGGCAGCAGAGGAGCACTGATTGGCTTATTAGTCAATCATTTGTAGTTTTTCCTTTATATTTTGAAATTATAAAATAACAATTATAAAATCACTATTATAAAAAATAAAATCAAGAAATCAGATTTTGTCATCACTTAAGTTGTTGGTCATTTCCATATAAGACTGTAGAAGAATAATGGTACATTTAATAAGAGTAGATTACATTATCTTTTCTACATAAAAATTAGATTTTGCATGTTACTGTTCTTAATAAAATAAATTTTCTAAGCTTTCCAACTCAAGCTTAGTGCTTTGTCATGTGTATAAACATGATTATAACAAGAAATGAACACGTAAATATGCATTATGAATTGCCGTGGTAATGAACAAACTGCTTGTTAAAGCGAATTAACATAATCCTGTATCTGTGCCAAAATTACAAAATATTGAGAAAGCAATAGCATGTATTATTTTTCTAACTCCTAATGATCGGACACTGATCGGAACCAGTTGATAACCTCCTGTGATTCAATTAGTCTCAACTGAACGCTCAAATGAGCTGATCACATTTTAATGGTGCAGAAGCCGTGCACACAGTCAGGTGAATATTAAAGGCAGAGTGGCGTGTCAGTCTTCACAGGGCTGAAGACAAATATTGACGCAGTTATAATGTGTGTAATTTTAAACTATTTAGTCAGACACAGCACTAACAGTATCTGTCTAGCTGATGTTTAGCTTGCATACTGCTGCTCTCCTTCTAGTCACTATTGAACTCTTCCCACTTTTGATTAAAACTCCAGGTGAAGGACTGCCAGTTATCACAAAAAGAGCAAAACAAGCCCCTTGAAAATGCAGTATAAGCAGATACCAGGGAACGATTTTAACAATATAACTAACATTAATAGTACCTTACAAAATTAAAAAATTAAATGAAATTTATTGAATAGAATATTTCAATATAAAATGGATGTTATAAGCTGATTGAAGTAAAACAATAAAATAATTCAGAAACCGCTTAAGTTTAATTGCCCTTACAAGTTGCACTTAATACTAAGTTTAGTGTTTTTACTAAATTAATTTGATAAATTTAAGAAATCAAAGGTGTAATACTTTTAATTTTTAAAGTTTTTGAGTTTATCATATAAAGCCCTTTTGTCAATTTTCAGAATAACTACATGTATAAATAACACAATCACAAAATATATCTTTACATGATGTAAAATTAGTCATTCTGTGAAACAGAATTTTGGTTGTTTCACCTACTCCTTGTTTGCACTGGGATGAAAAACTTTCAAGTGATTTAATGAGGTCCTTGAACTTGGATTTTTAGCACAAGTATTAGTCTTGGTGTGATTTGATTTTTCCCAACGTGGACATCCTGTGAGATGGCTCTCATGTGGCTCTGTCCGTGTGGCATAAGGGAGCGCAGCACTTTGGTGCCATGACGTACAGTCCCGTTCCACGACGTTGGATAGCAAGCTTGTCCCCGGCCTCTGGCTGGAGTGGACAGCGTCCTGTATATTCCTACATCTTCCCAGAGCTCTTTGGGCCGTTACTGGGGAGGTAAACCATGCAGTGTACATGCTGTTTAGAGCAACAAAAATATTATATTTTTGCTTCAGTATTAGCATGTTGACCACCAAATGAACGATTTTAACCTTGATTGATCTTGTCTTCCAGAGAAGAATCCTGCCTAAACCCACAAGGAAAAGCCGTACAAAAAACAAGCAGAAGCGCCCCAGGAGGTAAATGTCGTCTTGTTGCATTTTGGAAGCTGTGTTTGCGGAGTCAGGGTTAGTAGTGCTTGCTTTTCTTCAGTGTGAATTTGCCTACTATAGCACTGTTGTACTGATTAGCCTATTAGAGTATAGCAAACCAACGTGGACATCCTGTGAGATGGCTCTCATGTGGCTCTGTCCGTGTGGCATAAGGGAGCGCAGCACTTCGGTGCCATGACGTACAGTCCCGTTCCATGACGTTGGATAGCAAGCTTGTCCCCGGCCTCTGGCTGGAGTGGACAGCGTCCTGTATATTCCTACATCTTCCCAGAGCCCTTTGGGCCGTTACTGGGGAGGTAAACCATGCAGTGCACAACCAAAATGGTTTTAAGATGCTTACTTTTTGGGTCATGTGAACTTGTTTTTTAGTGCAGAAGTTTAGGGTTCATCCATTTAAACTGTGGTTTCCCTTTCAGCCGAACTCTGACTAACGTGCATGACGCTATCCTTGAGGATCTGGTCTTCCCCAGCGAGATTGTTGGCAAAAGGATTCGCGTGAAACTGGACAGCAGCAGGCTCATCAAGGTCCACCTCGACAAGGCACAGCAAAACAATGTTGAACACAAAGTGAGTACTACTCTTTCTTTTATAAAAATAAAATAAATAAATCACCCAACGTGGACATCCTGTGAGATGGCTCTCATGTGGCTCTGTCCGTGTGGCATAAGGGAGCGCAGCACTTCGGTGCCATGACGTACAGTCCCGTTCCACAACGTTGGATAGCAAGCTTGTCCCCAGCCTCTGGCTGGTGTGGACAGCGTCCTGTATATTCCTACATCTTCCCAGAGCCCTTTGGGCCGTTACTGGGGAGGTAAACCATGCAGTGCACACTATTAATTGCCAGAGTGGAGTTGCTATTTTGGGGGTTTTGCTGAATTATCAGGCAATCCTAATGTGATCTATGTGCAGTTGAAACATTCTCAGTTTTAATCCTTGTGACTTCAACTTAATGTTATCCTTTTGAAAACTTGTAAATTATGATGTAGCTTTAATAGATGTTTAAATTTGAGTCAGTTGCCTAAGGTTTTCTTTTCTTTTATTTACTGGATATTTATATAAGTAACCAAGCTAATTTGGGTTTTGTTTCAGGTTGAGACCTTCTCTGGTGTCTACAAGAAGCTCACAGGCAAGGATGTGATATTTGAGTTCCCAGAGTTCCAACTGTAAAGTGCAGATGACAAAATAAATTTGTTTACTATCATGTTCCCTGTCTGTGTTCCATTTTTTTTTTTAAGTCATTGAGTGACTTCTGACTTTTTATGTGATCATATTTGAATAAGGTGCGAGTTTATGAATATATTGCAGCAGAGAAAGACGTTCTGAAAAGGTATCAGGTCATAGCAGGCTTTTACTGTTGTTTGTGCATTATCGTTTAGCAGATTATGAAACCAAATGCACAGTAGAGAAGATCCATTGTGGATGTTTTGACCCTGTTGTGGAGCCCAAAATGACAAGTGAACTATCTTTTATAGTGCTCAAACTAATCTCTGATCATGACTCCCATAAGAAATGGTTAAAGACGAGATATAAACCAGGCCATCCGGCAGCCTAGATTGTAACTATATTAAGACCCTATTAATTGCCAGAAATCATATGCAGATAGTATGTTGGTCAATGTCCTGTATTAGCTTTAGAATTAAAATAAATGTTATTTGGGTTAATCAAAAAAGGTATTTTTTCCCCCAGCAAATTAATTGAGAGATTGTATTTTTCTCTCACCAGTGCAATGAATGGGCCTATTTTACAGAACTGATTAATGACGTAAATTTGTAAGCTAACCTGAAAGGCTCATTTTCTTGAGTTTCCTTCAATAGATTTTATAAATAAGCTAAATTATTTGTTTACCATTACATAATCCCAATTTTAAAGCACTGTGTTGATTAAAGCATTCAGCTTGCCGGATTGGTCTAGCTAGCACGTCAATGCAGATTTCAGAATCGGTTTGATACAAAATTAATAATCCTGCTTATTTGAGCACTGTAATTTTAAACTGCTGTTTTTCGTGTGATGGTAAAGAAATACCCCACCCAATGTATGTTAACAAATAAATCTTTATAATGAAAACGTGTGTGTAAAATGGGGGTGAATATTGTGCTGGGCCAGGACTTGTTCAACAGAGGGCGCTGTTAGTCCAGAGACTCACTGATGTGGTTGGGGAAAACAGTGTAGGTAATGGTAGTAACATTAATGCAGTATTAGCATTAGGAAATTCAAAATAGAAACTGTTGGCTACATTTCCGTCAACTATAAATTACTACAAACGACCCACGATTGTGTTTTGAGAGTCCTCTCTGTGCTTTCATAATATTCGACGTGACTTTTGTTGATCAAGATAGTGGACTTCGCTCGGTTTAAGAGTTTGCTTTGGAGAGGGTAACGTTAGTTAAATATTACAAGTTAGTCAACCTATAACGCGGAGAGTTGGCGATTCTCTCAACAATTTTCAGCTTGGGTTCTTGTAAAGTTAAATTCAAAATTAGCATAACATTTATAATCTAATCACAATAAACATGGCAAGTCGACCAGTGCAAAAGGAGACCAGCAGCCGACCACACTTCCTACAGTTCAACAACCTCGCGTGCGAAACAGCTGGAGGAAAGGTGAAAAACGGAGCATTTGAAATGGCTTATCACTTAATATATATATTCTGGTTTTCAAAGTTTGCACACTGAAATTAATGAACAAATTACTAACGTTGTCATTAAAGGTGATTTTTGCGACAGATGAGTGGTTTGCCCCTGCTAGAAATCTTTTAAAGGTAAAGTCCTTTGCATCTCCTCTGGTAATATTCACATGTTCAGCGTCTTCTAGTATTATTTGGTATTAATTATAATGATCTGAAATTATTTGGAGAGACCCTCCAGAATTCATAGCCTCAGCATTTACCGAATACGGGAAATGGATGGATGGCTGGGAAACCAGGAGGAAAAGAATTGCAGGTATTAGTCGATTTGCGCAAATCAAAGCGAGTTCACTGTGAAATAGGGCTCTGTGTGTTCCTCATTTCTCTCTAATAAGCTGTAGTCATATTAAGCCTGGATGAATTAGAGCAGAATAACTGCAGGCTACTTCCTTCTCTCATCCATCCAGTCTCTGAAGATCTGTAATATGAACGCATGTGAGAAATATGTACTGCAATACAGAGACAATTCCTCATCTGATCAGGCTTTCAGGGCATGTTTTGTAATCTCAAAGAGCGTTCTGTCTGTACTTACAATAGATTTCGGTGATCTCATGAAAGATGCATGTATCTTTCCTCTTGTGTTAAAGGTCACGACTGGTGCATCATTCAGTTAGGAGTTCCAGGAATTATTCATGGCTTTGATGTGGACACATCCTTCTTCACGGGGAACTATGCACCATACACCTCCATTCAAGCTGCGTGTCTTGGTGGGTCTATGGCTGTGGCCTTTAAGCACCAAAGTATAAGGTTACCTTTATTATGTCTAATATATGTCACATTTAATTCAGATCAGATGCCATCATTCACTCTTGAAGGAGATCGTACAGGCATGGCAGCTTCCCCGAGCCAGTTTGAAGCTGTGGCACAGGTGTAAACCATCATCCAGTGCAGTAGATATTCATGCACATAATCACTAGTCTGTGTTTCTGAGGGAACTCATTCTAAATTAATGTCGAACAGCTTTACTCAGACAGTTGGGAGGAGCTTGTCCCGATGATAAAGCTGAACCCGGGGTACTCTGAATCCTGCCACAACTACCTGAATGTTACGTACCCACACAGAGTTACCCATATCCGCCTCAACATATATCCAGGTAATACATCTTCCACAACATGAATCATTCAGTGCAATTTAAAAAAAAAAAAAAGACAAAACAGAGAATGTGATCATTCATAATAATGAAAAAATGGCCTAGTGAGAGATGCTGGAGCAGAGCAGCATCTTAGAGAGCCATTTGTATTGTAAAATGAATACAAATGAAGGGTTGTACAGTTATTTATTTGCCATTTAAAAACTGGTACTATATGTATTTCACTTTTTTTATGTGGTGTTTTATTTACTTATTTTTCTCACCAGATGATTTCTTGCCCAAGGTGCTTACAAGAATCTTTCAGCAAATTGTTGAAACAGTTGTAGCTTTGACTTAAAGCTGAAGTGTATGATTTCCGTGCCACTAGCAAAAGTATTTGAAATTCAGACAGAAAGAAAAAAAGGTACAAGACAGTGTACTTAACAGCTTTAACGAGGGAAAGAACCCAAAGAAACATAGCTAATCAAGTAATTGAATCTAAAACAATGGTGAAATAATACAAAAATACCTACTCATAGTTGTCTCAACATATTAAAATGGTATTTTAACCTAGAAACAATGGAAAAAGTGTTTTAACATAAAAGTATATATTTTTTTTTATGTTTGGCAGATGGTGGCATTGCAAGGCTGAAAGTTTATGGCATTGGGAAGACGGACTGGTCCACTGTGTCTAGTCAAGATCTAGTGGATCTTGTTGCCCTTGTCAATGGAGGTGTATGTGTAGGCTACAGCGATGCCCACTTCGGTCATCCACGCAATATGATTGGCAAGTGATTCTTTGGACTGACAAGTTGAAAAACATCTTAGAGAAGCATTATGGTCTTTTTGTTCAGTTGAGCCAAGAGAAGCATCTAAAATGCGGACCACTTTTACAGACAAAAATCTCTGCTTTCAATCAGGCATATCATTAATAAAACTCTGTCTGGACTGTTTCTCATTTTTAATAACGTCCTGAGAGAATACTACACATCACTTTCCTATAAATAAATTATGGTCTATTTAATAACTGTTTGGAGAAGATTATGGAATAACATGAGAGATTTTGAGATCTAGATCAGTACTTTGTGATTGTCTGAATGTGTGCTCTCTGTAGGTCTAGGGAGGGCTGATAACATGGGTGATGGGTGGGAGACAGCCAGACGCCTGGATCGGCCAAAGGTTTTAAAGGTAAAAGCAGTCTCGTCATTTTAGGAAACTTCACAGAGATCAGTTAAATCCCGCACTGATCTCATATACTGGTTTTCAGGTGAATGAGAAAGGCATATTACAGGTGCGAGGCTGTGAGTGGGCTATTCTCAGACTAGGACATCCTGGCATCATAAGCAAAATTGAGGTAGACACCAACCATTTTAAAGGTACTTAAAGCATTGAATATTTATTTAAATTTTATGGCATTTTTTTTGTCAAATTTTTTTTTTCATCTGAAACAACAGTATCTCAGCATAAAAAAGTTTAGAAGTTGTCTGGTAAAAAGTTTAAAATAAGAAATAAAGTCATAATTACGAGAAACTATCAAATACAAAGTAAATGGCTGCTGAAAATTCAGTTTTGCCATCACAGGAATAAATGACATTTTTAAATATATTAAAATAGAAAACAGCTATTTTAATTTAAGTTTTTGTGAGTATAAGACACAAAATACTTTGTCCTTAGGAAATTTCCCAGACTCCTGCAAGATTGAGGCCTGCAGTTTGACCCCAGATGAAGAGAACAACTTCATTCATAACCAGTGGCGCTCTGACAAACCCCCCAAGTGGAGAATTCTTCTTTCTCCTCAAAAAGTATGACCTGCCCATCCAAGAAATTAATTTGACTTCAGTTTTATTCCTTTTTGTTCTGTGTAAATGTGATCACAATCTTCCTCATCTAGCTGAAGGCACATCACAGGCATTTGTTTGCTGGGGAGTCTGTGGTGCAGTGTGGGCCTGTGACTCATGTGCGTCTGGTCATAGCTCCTGACGGAGGGGTCAGCAGACTTAGACTCTGGGGTCGACCGGTGTCAAACAACTTGACTCATCCTCAGCAAATCTCCAAACTGTAATGCCATCATGTATTTTCAACACACAACTACAGAAGAATGAAGGTCATCCGTTGTGATGTAAAATATTAACACCATAACATTAATAACAACACTGAGGACTGCTATGGTACAGTATACAACTGAATTATCGTCAAGGCTAATGTTTCATAAAACACCAATAAAATAATCTCATAATAACTAAGAAAATGAGCCTTTACTCATTTTGTGTGCCTTGTATATTGCAGAATCTGATATTTTAGATATAAAAATAGTTAATAGTAAAATACATATAACACATTGTATCATTTTGTCACTTTTAAAGGTATACTTCACCCCAAAATGAAAATTTTGTCATTAATCACTTACCCCCATGTCGTTCCAAACCCGTAAAAGCTCCGTTTGTCTTCGGAACACAATTTAAGATATTTTGGATGAAAACCAGGGGGCTTGAGATTGAGATAGACTGCCAAGTAAATAACCATCATACGTGCAATCTGAGTTATATGAAGCGATGGGAACACTTTTTGTAAGTGAAGAAAACAAAAATAACGACTTTATTCAACAATTCCTTTGTCAACGGTCTCCTCTGTGTCTCCACCCCACAAGGATGCGCTGTTTTATTTCAAATCAAAGCTAAATACACTTAGAAACAGGGCATCCTTGTGATGCAGATGATGGTAATATGCTAAATGATGGTAATGATGGTAATAATTATTATTTTAGTATTTTTTATAATTATTTTTGTTGCTTTAAACTTTCAACTACAGTGCTATATTATAAAAGGAACAAAAGTGTTGGGGGAAAAAAACAAAAACCTGCCCTCTGATTGTCACCATCTTTAAAAATAATTATTTTTAAAAATATTTTGCTGACATTTTTCAGATAAAGGAGCATGCATCAACAGGTCTTTGATTTTAAAAAAATATGTCTGAGTCAAGAAATGAATTGGAGCTTATCTCTATTTACATGAAAAGTTGCAGTTGACATATTCTTCCACTACGTGCTTATCCCTCGAAACAGTTGGTTAAAAAAAAAGAAGTGACATGTTTCAAACTTGCTGGCATTTACTCAGTTGAACAGATAGCTTCTGCAGATGCAGAGATTTTCCAGTAAGCTGTTTTTCCCCCAATCATTTTGTCATGTTTCTCCACAGATTAAGGCAGCGGTCCATAGCAGGACAAATTGTGTCAGCATGGTGGAGAAAGATTCTGCTGGAGTCATGTGCTATCAAGTCAGGCCTTCTGTGCAGTTATAATGCCCCAGCCATATAAAATACAGTCAATGGACCTCATTCATGAAGAAGAAATCTCAATGTAAATTGTTCATGAAGCCATTCTATTGAAAACTGTTGCATTAAGTTACCTTAAGAATGGGTTTATGAACTGTTCATGTTCTGTTTGTGTTTCATGAATGAGGCACTTATTCAAACTGAATCTGAATCAGAGTGAAAAGAATTGTCACTTTTTACAAACAATAAAATAAAATCACATAACTAAGATTTCAGCATCAAATGACAAAAAATGAATATGCTCAAAGTTCTAGATGTCCTTGAACAGCCTGACATGTGGAGACGCAGACAGCACCAGACATCTCTCATTTCTCTGGAGTCAAACAGGCTGCATTGTGATTAATTACAGTATATTATGCTCACTCATGCAGACATATGAACACTCACTCACACACACACACACACACACACACACACACACACACACACACACACACACACACACACACACACACAAAAACACAAAAGAGAACACACACACACACACACACACACACTGAGCTCTTTGCTGTAGAGGAAGATAAGTGTTTGTTGGACTGAGCTTAAATGACAAGAGGGGGTTGAACTGCACACTCAGCACTTTGCTTTGAGAAAAGGTCAATGTGAAATATCTTGCGTGTCTTTATTATTATGAAATATTACAGCTTGGTTTTCCACACCAACTATTTTTGTTGGAAAAAGGTTCATTTAAAACAGATTTTATACCAAATATGTTTAAGTAAAAACTTTTGTCTCAGATGTTTTCTCTAAAATGAAACTTAATATGGATTTAATGTTGGAAGAACTGAATAAGAAATATGTTGAACTGAAAGGTTTTTATTTAGTATGACTTGAATTAATAAAATAACTAAAACTGAAAAAAAAAAATATAAATATACATTTATGGCTAACAACTAAAAATGATGAAAACACAACATAGTGACTAAAATAATAAAAAACTGAAATTAAAATGAAAACTAATTAAAATATTAATATGAACAACTATAAAAAACAACTATACAAACATTAGTATCTCGATACTATAAAATAAGACTTTTGTATCTTGTCAAATCAGAGCACATTATCAGACATTGTTGAGATCCTGTCTGAAACATGGATATGAAATTATTTTTGTTCCTTAATCTAAGAAGATGAAGACAAAAGTCTCCATTTGCTTTTTTATCGCATTGCTGTTTGTGGGAAAGAGTTCAGATATTAAAGACATATAATTTGTGATTTTTAATATTGGTTGGAATCCTTCTGAGGAAAAAAACGGACAATTTCAGAGAAGTAAAGTGTGTCTGAATATATATATAAATTTTTGGATATGTTTATGTTCAAAAGTCCTGTTATATGGCTTACATGTAAGTTGGAATATATATATAAATTTTTGGATATGTTTATGTTCAAAAGTCCTGTTATATGGCTTACATGTAAATTGGAAATTCATTTTAAGACTAAATTATGCTACACATAATATTATTACGCCACTCTTTATAACTAGTATGTGGTGACAATTGTACTCAGTTGGCCCGTTTAGCCAGTGCTCACCCGCAGGGGGCGACAGAGGCCCAACAAACCAATTCTGACCCCACAGGTAATATGATACTTGTGTATATCTGCTGTCTTAGCATGACCTCTCTTCTATCTGTCACTATCTGTGTCTCTCTGTGGCACGGTGTGTAATCCAGTGGCCCCAATAGTCTGTAAATGTAGGACATTCTGAATCATGCAGTCTCTCAATCACACTTATGGTGAGGTGAACTATGACCTGTCATTGTATGGACCAGAACTGCATTAAAAATTCTGTTGTCTTCAACAGAACAAAACATATGGATCTGGTACGACATTAAGGTGTGTAAATAATGACAGTTTTTATTTTGACTGTCAGCAGGCTTGTTTCTTTGCTCTCATGCAGTGATGGGAATGGGATTGTTTTGCCCCAAACACTGAAGTTTGGTTAGTGCACATAGTGCACATTGATGAAGTGGGGAAAAAACAGTAAATCTACTTCTCATCACCCCAAGGGAGAGAAACATTCACCTAGATGCCCTGATCTGATATGAAATGCTCAATGAAATTTAGATTTGTAATGTGCGCACTGGCTCCCTAATACATACACAGAAACACACACACAAACTCCCTTTCTGCCTCCACCTTGCCCTCCTCTCTTATTCAGCAGCCCTCTCCATCAATATCTGTTGGTTGGCTGCCAAAAAGAAGGATATGCTCAGGTATTAACTCTTTTTTTCCAACCCTTCCCTTCCAGCATGTTTGGATTTTCTCTGTTTGATCTGGACTGTTAAATAAGACGAATACTATTAGAAATTCATGGCTGTGCCGTGCCATCAATAAATGATTAGTTTGCAGTGCTTGCCAGTGATTGATTGGCTGGGCAGGGGATGTATTGGAACCAGACTTATTCAATGCCACGGTGAGTCCCTGAGGAACGGCTTAGCTTATCAGTGCCTGAACAACTTAAAGTGGTGTTTGTTAAGAAAGGTAGAAAAAAGAATATGTAGAGAGAGAAAGAGAGAGAGCTAGGAATTTAAGACTGTTTGTAGTTAATTGCACTTATTTTCTCAGATCTGAAAGATTTGAAATACAGAATGCATAAATGTATCTTGGAGAATGCCATTTTAAAGCAGTACATCTGATCAGTGTCAAGGTATATTAATGACTGTATAGTATGCTTCATTATTATCATGATATACATATTGTTTTTTCCAGCCCTCAGAAATCTCTTATGCCAAGGTTGTGATCAAAAATGCAGTGAAATATTATTGCAATTTAAAATAACAGTTTTATATATCCATACATTTTAAAATTTAATTTATTCCTGTGATGGCAAAGGTGAATTTTAAGCAGCCATTATTCCAGTCTTCAATGTCACAATTTTTATTTTTTTATTTTTTTTTTAATTATAATCAGTGTTGAAAACAAGTGTGCTGCTTAATTTTTTTTTTTTTTAATCTGTGATGTACATTTTTTTTCAGAATTATTGTACAAATAGAAAATTCTGAATGTGAAGGACAGAATATGAATGTGAATTTTTCTATAACAATGAAAATCTTCACTGTCACTGATCAATGTTATGCACCCTTGGTGATTTCTTTCAAAATAAATAAATAAAATAAAATAAATACAAATCTTTCTGACCCTAAACTTTTGAATGGTATATACACATCTCTCTGGAATACTTCATTCTGACTGGTCATTTGAAGCATCGAGCATATAATGATGCTAAATTGTATATTTTAACATTGGTCATGGCAAAATACAGTACTATAATATACATTTATGACTATTGTATCATTCCACAATCTCCTGTCAACACAAGTACGAATTGCTCATTAGCGCCATCTTGCAACTCAAAGTGGTTATTACAACTATCAACTGTAATTAGCAAACAAGGACTAAATATATTAATTATAATACAATTAATGTGTATAAAACATGACTTCAGGAGTCCCCAAATAAAGCAATTAAAACTTTCTCTTGGAAGAACAAAAAGCCAGTAAGAGAACTGTAACTAAATATGCTTTGGTGGATTGCAGATTAATAATATCTAAATCAGTATTGTTGTAGTGTTTTGTTGTTGCTTGTTTACTATGTTTACTGTCAAGGACTGTTTGTTTTAGTGGTAGCTTAGATAACATATTATGAAGTCAAATCAATATTTTGTGTGGATTGATTTTAAATTTATTGTATAAAATAGCTGACTAATGTAAGGGATAATTTACATTTAACTGGTCTCTGACACAAAAGAAACCCCTTTCAGGGATTCATTTTGTGATCATTTCCAACTAGACTCCACAGACTCCAAGTTCATTGCCAAGCCTGAGATGAAACAGCCAAGCAGCAGAAACAAGTCTCCAACACTCCCTGTCTCCACTCGTCGATACCTGCTAACAGGCCGAGTATATGTGTGTGTGAACACCTTTAAGCACCGATGCTTATTCACAGGCTCCTAGATCAGTGCTGCGAAGTGAATATTTTAGCTCTGCTCAAGCTCAGATAGAGTCATAAATTAATTCAGCGCTTACAGGGAGTCCTCTCAACCTTGCCAGAGTCTTTCTCGGTCTCGCTTTTAGTATTTCTCGCACTCTTTTATTTTATGTGGGGTGTGGAGACCACCATAAATCATTCATGTCATCATAACCAGATCAAACGGATGATTGTTTGGGTCATACAGTGAATTAAAAAAAACCTCTCCGCTTAAGACTGCACTTCTATTTCCAAAGGGAATGCAAATCAGTGCTTTTTCTGATGGATGTTTGGACATTTAAATTTTTTGGTATACTGGCAAGACAGTTTGCAAGATGGATCCATGGAGGGACGCTATAAAGTCATAGTTGTGCATATTGTGGCTGTCTGGACCCCAGTCAATGTATTAAACGATCTTTGGTGATGAATGCTCTTAATGTAACCTTGGGGAAGTGGATTTGACTCCCTTACACATGTCATCCTGTGTCAGAGCTCCAAATGCACCTTATACCAGCTTGTGATTGACACGGCGTGTTGCTGGTGTTGAGATTCCTATTAAACTCACTCACATTTTCAGCCATCCGTCAGCATCAGTGTCAGCGCCACTTTACTGGGACTGCAGCCAGAGTCAGCATGGCAGCAGAGGTCAAACATCTCTCCCTCCTGCTTGGGCCAAATCGCACTTCAAACACCCGCTGTTGAGGAAATTAGGCCCCTTTTTCAAGTACAATTTAGATGCTGGAAATTAAAGCCGTTTTTGAGCTGAGCGGTTTAAAGAACTCAATTCGGTGGTTGTGGAAACCTTTCCAACACTACACTCATGGCTGGCCTTTAACTAACATTGACAGACACACTCATTCAATCCATTCATTAATAAAGAAAGAAAAAAGAGGGCACGGAGCGGGCTGTACGAGACTGAATGAGTGAGTGAGAGAGTGTCAGCAGGCTGAAGTAACACTGATTAATGGCCTTTTCTCAGAGGGCAGCGTGTCCACCACCAGAGATCGCTGGATAAGACTGCAGAGGCAGCCGAAGAGGACCACTTGAGGTGGCTCTCCGAACTGTTCAGTGCAAAGAAAATAACACTGTATCTAACTGATATCATTAGAAAGCACAGAGATAAAGATGCTTGCCAGGTTCTGATTGTTTGCTTCTGGTTATTAAGGGCTGTGTAAGATGATTTTATCTTTTGACAGTCAGGCAGAGTCTGAAGTACAGCTAGGAGCAGTGTGACAGAAAATGAGAGGGACTCTTTTCCCTTACAACAATCTTAGAGCGGCGGCATGACCAGTGGTACTGAACAATCAGACTCTACTGTATTCTTACAAAAATTCATCTGTCACTTTGCAGAAGTTAGCCAAGTTAGGCAGGTAAAATAAGAACAAAATAATTAAGAAGCACACTACTTTACACTAAGTTTGGGGTCAGTTAGGTTATTTGTTTAATTCTTTGTTTTTTAAAGAAATTACTTTTATTCAGCAAGGGCACACTGAACTGACCAAATGTGACACTTCCGACATTTATAATTTTCTATTTAAAATAAATGATGTTTCTTTGAACTTTCTATTCATGAAGGAATCCTGAAAGAGGTATCTCTTTTACCACAAAAATATTAACCAGTATGACTGTTTTCAACATTGATAATAATAAGAAATATTTCTTAAGTGCTAAATCAGCATATAAGAATGATTTCTGAAGGATCATGTGACTGGAGTAATAGCTGCTGAAAATTCAGTTTCGGAATAAATTACATTTTAAAATATAATAAAATAGTTATTTTGAATTATTTTATTTCACAATATTATGTTTTTACTGTATTTCTGATGAATAAAGGCAGCCTTGGTGAGCCTAAGATTACGGAGCCCCGCACATGGGCATGCAGGAAAAAATAGTAGGCTTGAATTACTATTTCGTTCACTCGATTTATAAATTGTGCGCACGATTTACCAATTCGTTCCCTCGATTTTGCTAAATCGTGCGCATGATTCAGCAAATCGAGGGAACGCAATAGTAATCGTGAGCACGTTTTAGTACATTGAGGGAATGAATTAGTAAAGGGGCGCTGTATTAATCAACTATATTGCAGCAATTCATAAGCGGGGCTCCGTATAAGATACTTTCAGAAACATTGGAAAATTGTACAACTCCTAAACTTTAGAATGATAGTGTACATGAATTCTGATTGGAAATGAAAGGCTCCTACTATTTATGTCTTGGCCTTCAAAAGCACTTTATTTCTCCTCACAGGATATTTTAGTGCTTTCCCCCCACAACTTTGTGTATCTACATAAGAGAAATCCACATCAAGGTTAAGCGTCAAGCTCATTTTGCGTTCATCACAGGCATTTATTCACACTTAATGATCTCAGCCGATTCATCAGTCAGTCAGCTGGGCATTTCTCCTCAATGAATAACAAAGTCTGCCGATACAGTACGGATGCACTTGATCAATCTTGCACCCCCCTCCTTCGTCAAAAGAAATTAGCAATAAGAAAAATCAAATTGCTATCGATTGGTCTTCATTGATTTCCTTTAGTCTTTTCCACTGCAATTACTCCTCGCGCAACAGCCGCTGTTTTCTGGTGATTGCTGGACGGCCAGCTGGGGTTACAGCCACACACGGTGCTTTTCTCCCTTTTTTTCTATTCCCTTTTCCTCACTTCACGATCAAGGTCAACTTTAATCAACCTTAGGGCCTGTCAGCGGCCGCCGACAGTCTCAGCTGCGCCCCACTCTCAATTCCTCTGGGCCTCAACGCGGCAGCTTACAGAATTACCCTGCTGTTCATCAAACACCCAGTTGCTCATTACTCACCGCACTCCTCTTGGAGTCATTAAGAGCCTGGGATACAAAGGACTTATAGCACCCAGGCGAATGTGCTTCGATACTCTGTTGGGCTCCCGTGTACCACAGGAGGAGAATGTGTACTCATGAGCGACACTGTTGTCGTTTGTTTAGAGAATGATGTTGTTGTTGACAGCGCTGGTTAATCGCTGATGTTTTGCATTATGCAAGGTACCATTTATACCATAAACCCTGACTCTTGGAGGGGTGGTTTTAAAGTACAGATAGTTTATTATTGGATTATTCTGTTGAAGCATTGGTGTTTGAATGTGTGGAGGCTGTCTGTAGTGGAACATCTGATCACAATGTGTTCTTGGAATAATCTGGGTTTGGAACAATTTAACCTCGTTACCAGTATTTGTGATTATTTTTTGTTGTTTATCACAATGAATAAAAAAATTATATATATACACAGACACACAAATTAATTTCTTTGTTTTTCTAAAAAAATTAAAAATATGGAGGATACCATGAACACTTACTGTACAATGAAACGAAGTAGCTTTGTGGGAGTTAAAAGCAGAAATGTGAAGCTTTTCATTTTATGAAAGCGTTTACATTAAATCTTGTTAAAACGTGTTAATTATTTGAATTGTAAAGTTGTTTAAATGAATTAAAAGGGTTAAAAAAAATGCATATTTTTTTTCCTACACTAAAATCATGTTAAAATGCAATATGTTTATCTCTGGTGGCCATACTATTGAAACATATTTTAATGTTTATGGATTGACTCCATTCACTTCTAATGTAAGTGCCTCAATGTAACCCAGATTTTTGCCTTTCTTTAAGAAAAGCAAGAAACATTGGAAATTAATTTTTGTGGTATAATCAATTTTATTCCACAATTACTGTCAACTGAGTTTAACTAAACCCAGAATATTCCTTTAATTGTGTTTCATTGAATGTCCGCTGTGGTAAACAGGGTTTGTGCTTTGTGTTCTGTAGCAGTATACTGTCCATGGCATCACATATACTGTAGAATATATGATTATACCCCAGTGCCTTGATGTCACGTGGAATAAACATATGAAATATTTCAGGCTTGCATTCGCATGTAGATGAACTAGAACTTATTTTGCATATGTCCTCTAAGAGTTTTTGTGTAGCTTTGCTTTGATGGTACCCAACCTGTCCTACGCAGCAGAATCTTTCACATGTGCTGCCACTCACAAACAGACAAAAAGAGTCTGTAAAAGATTAAAAAGCACGGAAGTTCCTTTATGTAACTTTATGACTGATTGACGCTGCCTGCAGTGCACAGTAAGATTCAGACATGAGGGTCACCTCCACAAAGTTTTCTACAGTGTCGGGAGCTGCTGGTGTTGACCATGTTGACTATAAGATTGCATATACACTGTAATAATTATCTTTGATTATCAGAGTATGTTTTAAAGGAAAATAGTATTTCAGTCTCTCTACTTCCAAATTTCATGTTTAATTCAATGTCTTACTGCATGTCTGAATTGTTTTCTTGGTATAAAATTTATTTTTTATTTTTATTTTTTTTAGAACATATGGCATATATAGTTCAGCACTGTCTTCAAATGAGTTATATAATGTAGAGTATATATATTTGCATAATTTTATCAATTCAAGTTTTATGTTGTAACCTAATTCAGGTTAGGAAAAAAATAAAAAATTATGAGTAACATTTTGGTCAGTTGACCTTCCTCATCACTGATGATGCAAACTTGAGTAGTGTGTAGAATTTATATTTTTCCAGTTCATATTGTTTTGTCATATTCATTTTCATCCATTGATTTATTCGGATGTGAGGGGCGCTGTGTATTTTTAAACTTATTTGGAATTAAAAACAGTTTTTTTTAAGACAGAAAACTATGACTCCAATTGAATTATATATTGCATTATATATATATATAAACTGAATTTATATAAAATATATTTCATATATAAAAATATTTAAAAAAACATTACCATCTTAGGAAAACCTACTAGTGGCTGTAATAATTAGCCATTTTTAGTAACTATTTTCAGTAGTGTAAATGTTTCATTCATTAATAAATCGTGAGTCTTCAGCCTTTTCCAATATTAATATACTTTATAAAGTTAAGTTTGCAAAGCTGTTAAAATAATCATTATTGATATACATAGTCATATAGTTCTTAAAACTTTTACATTTAATGTGGGAGGTACAATGACACATTTAGATTTTTAACTTTAGCTTTGACTGTATTTTATTTTATTTAACTTGTATTGTAACTTGACTCTCCGTTGAAGACCAATGTTCTAAATTTTACAAGTATATTATCACTGTACTCTGTTTTCCTAAAGTGTCTCTGTAAAAAGCCAAATCTCTTAACTCCCTATTTCACATGTGGTCCAGAATCTTCTGCCCTGTAAAAGAGACATAACTGCAGTCCACTCCAATGAAACCTCCCCCCATTAAAATGTCACGTCTTCTTCACATTAATTTATCCGTTTATAACAAAGGGTATTTATGGCTGCCCTACTACTTGTGGGTTAACAGTGACAGCCCATGCTGAGTTATTACTTTCCACCTGAACAGCACCACATGCCTCCTACACTTTTATGAGATCTTTGTTGTGGCCCGAGAGCATAGGAGACTTGGCTCTTGGTGCGCCATTTCCCCTTCAGCAGCCTTCAACTCTGTGAGCGCTGGCCCGCCAATTTACTGTGACACTGCCAGTCTGCTGATATCACTCATAAAACTCACTGATTGACGACAAGGGAAGAAGGTGCATTCAGTCATCATGGAATGTCATAAATTCACACGCACACACTTGGATGGTGATGTCGTGGCTCCATGTGTCACGGTTAAACCGCTTCACGTGCACTGGTATATCACAGAGTGCACATGATGATGCCCTTCACTCTCACTGAGGTTTCACCGCTGTAAATCTGTATGCATGTGTGTATATCTGCTGTTGATTAAAGAGTTAGATGTCATTAATATGTGGTAGATCTCCCTGTTATAAATACTGTCAAGAGTGCAGTGACTTTGCACAGGTCAAAAAGCTTGTGTTTCTAGTTCTTTCTTTGATTCTGAGTTGTTAGAAAGACATTGTTTCTATGTTAAAGGGATAGTTCACCCCAAAATGAAAATTTGATGTTAATCTGCTTACCCCCAGATATTACTATGATGCAGGCTGCTGTGAAGCGCGTTCACAAGAGTTCTAACAGTTCGGGCATTGCATGAATCAGAGGTAAAAAAAAAAAAAAAAAAAAAACTATATAAATACTGTTCAGTTTCTTGCACAGACCGATTGTTTTGTGTCTTTACACATCAATGTATCGTCACGAGCCGCAGGGTTTAACTGGGATTTTTTTTGTGCATGTTTTTTTTCTCTCTCATAGATTCTGTGACCATTGCCAAGCACTGTACTGCTGAGAGACTGCAATGCCTGAAGCTAAAAATCATAATTTGTGTTCTACCAAAGAAACAAAGTTACCTACATCTTGGATGCCCTGGGGGTAAGCAGATAAACATCAAATTTTCATTTTTGGGTGAACCATTGCGTTAATAGGTTAATTTCAATGCATTTTTCTAGTATGAGCCTGCAAATATAAGGGTATTTTATTTATATTTTAACTCTAGTTTTTACACTTTACCATCTTACTCCTGATTTGGTGTAGAAACAAATTTCAATCAGAAATTGCTAGTTAAGTTCACAAACAGTTACAAAGAAATGGCAACTAACATGTTGAATTAAATGTGAAATTTTGATGTGTAAAATCTGAAATAGTATTTACTTGTAAAAACGCCAATATTCTTTGTTTTATTTACAGTGTAGTTATTGATTGTACTGAAAATTATCTTAGTGTTTGTGATTATTTTCTTAGTAAAGCTTTAACATATAATGAAATATAATAATTAAATAAGATAATAAAAATATAAAATAAAAATATTAAAAAATGTATGCTACTGCTCAAAAGTTTGGGGTCAGTAAGGATTGATCAAAAGGGCAAATATATTTTTAAATATATTTTTAATAAATGGTTATTTTACAATGCAATATTTCGCAATACTATGTTTTAAATTTATTTTTGATTAAATAAATGCAGTCTTGGCAAGCATAAGAGACTTCTTTCGAAAACATTAAAAAATCTTTAAAAACTCAAAACTTTTGATTGATAGTGAATATTATAAAAATGTTTACATTATTTATATTTTAAGAAATATAAATAAATTATATAAACATTCGGTAATGTCCAGCTTCTGATTCTCTATGTTCTCTTTTTAATTGCCTATAAATTTCTCTTTGTGAATTGTTTTATATTAAATCCCTATCCAGCAATTATGGACTGTGAAAGTAATGGAACTTCATTTTGGGTGGGAAGCTTGTGTTTAAAGTGTGGCATGTCAGGGCAGATGTAGACCACACATGATCAAAACACCTCTCCGTTAAACAAACCCATCCCACATGTTCATCATAGATGCATACTGTATCACAGACTTGCCGTCTCCCACGGTATGTGCAGGTATGTGCCGTTGCCTGGCCTGCCAGCGTTGCGGATGCAGAGTGAGAAGCGGAGAGGCTGAAAATGTGTCAGGCTTGTCCACTGCCGCAACACTTTGCTTATTTTTCCCCCAGGCAGCCATCAAGGGTTGCAAGACATGCTGAGATTAACTTCATATATAATTCATCATTCTGCACACATTCTCCGACAGGCCTGTCCCTATCTAACTCAATTTAGCATTAAAACCCTTCCATGTGTCTCCCCTTCTTTCTGCCCCCAACAGATCTTATTCAGTGTGTTCAGGAACGCACATTCACCTTTATAGTATCGCAAGCATTTCCAAGCAGCTCACATAAATAACACATGCACTCATTTATTCTCTCTATCCTGTCTTTGTTTTTGTCCTCCATCTATTTTTCCCTGTGGATGAAAAAATTCAAAGATGTTCTGTTTCTTCTCAGAGAGCCCAAAGACTGTTTTAATAGATTTAAAAATGGTATTAGGCTGATGCTTTTGATTTTTCCTAACCTTAAACTGATTTTAATGCACCAACACGCTTCAACCATCCTCCATAAAAGTATTACATTACTGGGATGTTCACCCTAAACTGAAAATTCGGTCATATTTTACTCACCCTCATGTCGTCCAGAACCTGTATGACTTTCTTTTGTTTTAATGTACATGAAGATATTTTGAGAGATTGTTTATTATTATTATTATTATTATTATTTTGTCCTTAACAAAAACTAAACTTTAAAATAAAACCCTTCTTATAAGAAAAAAAAAAAAAGAAATTACATGTAAGTTTAGAAGAACATGAAGGGTAGTAAATATTGACAGAATTTTCATTTTTGGGTGAATAAGATAAAACATGAATGAATGCTCACAAACTGAAGCAGTACATTCCTGTCAGTTGTTTATTTTGATTTATTGAATCTATTTATTTAAAAAATCCCTTTTTACATTATCAGGGACCTGCACACATTGAAAAATGTGTCTCAACAAAAATGTTAACTAGCAAATCATAAGTTGCATTTTAAGAATAATTTCCCACTTTTTAGTTTTCCAACCAGGGACCGGAATGTTTTGATTGCTTAATTAATTAGGATGCATGTGTTGACTAGTTTCACAGCAGGGGATTTTCTCTAGGCTGCTTCTGTAGTGAATTTTTGGTTGGTTTGTGTGTGTGCGTAGGTGAAATACAGTCTCAGTGTGTGTTTGTGTACCTGATTTTTAAGTCTAATATCAAAGTTAATGGCACGACTAGCTCAGCAAATTTGCAGATGGAGCAGGTCCAGGGTTCTAATGGGGAATAAATCACTTCGCTGATTAAAAGTGAGCTGAATCAACTAATAACATAATGATAGTTAACTCAGAAGAATTACAGTGTGTACACTATCGATATTAAACTCACTGAGGCCTAATGAAGCAGAAAATGAAGGTGGCTAATGTTTTTAGCTCTAAGCTGGGGGTGGATCTAAATGGGAAAAACAAGACAACCTTTAGAAATGATAAACATTACTAAAATCTTGTTTTTGCCTGATAAATTGTGTAGGTACAAGTATATGGTATATGGGAGTTTAAGCAATCCTTTAGCTTATTTATATTTCATTTCACTATCAAACCAAACACTATAAATTACTACCAATTTTTAAATGTTTTTGAAAGAACTCTACCATGCTCACCAAGGCTGCATTTGTTTACATATATATTTGTAAATGTTTTATTTTACTGTATATTTGATGTACTTTATTATTATATTTTAATGTATATTTAGGTAACGCTTTATAATAACTTTCATAAATAAATCATTAACAAACATTATATAATGCTTAATGGATCATTAGTTAATATTCAAAGAGTTAATGTGAGATAATGAGCTTGTTAATGTTTGCTAACACACTTAAATTAAACATTAGATGATGTTCAAACAAATCATTATTTCATGTAAGTTAAAATGCTTACAAATATCCATATGATCAAGCACTTATTGAAAAGTGACAAATGATTTTAACAGATGTTATAAAATGATTTAAAGCTTGAGTTAATGCACAACACTTTTGCTGATACTGAGGTGTGATATGGGTAAGGTTAGGGACAGGTTTGGTGGTATGGTTAGGTTTAAAGGGTTGGTTAAAGGGTAAAGAGTGTACAGTGGTCAATAACTAACTATCTATTAATTATTTGTTAAGATGTGTAAATAGAGATCTACACACACACACACACACACAAAACAAAGATCAACAAATGAAGATCATGTGAACTGAAAGTTTACTGACATTTGTAAGCATTTCAGTTTACATTAAATAATCTTATGTTTAGTAAGTTCATTAGTAAACAATAACAAGAACATTATCTCATATTTCTGGCTACGTGAATAGCCATAATATATTAACTAATGATCTGTTAAGCATTATATAATGTTTGTTAATGATTTATAAATGAAAGTTATTATAAAGTGTTACCATATATATGACTGAGTATTTTAATACAGTTGTCAATTTCTCATGATCCTTCAGTAATCATTCTAGTATGGTAATTTGGTGCACAAGAAATATTTCTTATTATTATCAATGTTAAAAACAGTTTGTGCTGCATAATATTTTGTGGAAAATATTTTTCTGTGCATATTTTGGTTAAAGAATACTGGTCGTTGTCAAATAAAGTCATTGTCAGTCAACAATTGTTCATTTTAGGAGAATAAGGGTGTTACTCTGAACAGTCTTTACCATTCAAAAGCATGTGTCTATAATTTAGAGTGTGGAAAAACTACTGTCATTCATTGGAAATTTCAATTATATATTTCATATTTCAATTATATATACATGGCAGTACTGCTGCCACTGCTTGACTGGTCAAGTGAACTGCCTAATAACTGATGGCTTTTAAAGCTAATGCAATATTTCTCCAAGGATAGAGACTTTTTTTTTTTCCCAATTTCCAGTGTGAAAAAGCTGGAAAAGTGACATATTTGTTCCATAATCTCATATGATGTGAAAATGATGGTGGGCCAAACAGCTCAGTTTATCTGAAGACATATGAATGTGTGTGGTTTGCCTGTCGCGCTAATGGTTTACACTGGAAGTCATGAGTGTTACATTACAGTCTTTCACAGAAGTGAAAGCTTTGCCCATTATTCCATGTCACTGAAAAAATTAGAGGCCACAGTTTCACACATTTATTAGCTGCTGACAGTTATGGTCACAGCCTCTCTGCTCTCTGGGTACTACTGGTGCTCTCTCTCAATTTGTAGCCCAACTCACAAAAAGCAAACATGTGTGTGTGTGTGTGTGTGTGTGTGTGTGTGTGTGTGTATGTGTGTGTGTGTGCTCATGTGCAAAAGCACATTCCCATTAGAGCACAAAAAGCTTCAGCTGTTTTGAGATCTTTGATGATATTCTCTATCAATTATTCCAAACACTGAGAGGAGTGGTGATGGTCATAAAACATTATCAGAAACCTTGACCCCTGAAGGATGTGCAGACTTGCATTATCTCTGTTTGACGATAACAGGCATTTAGGTACAAGGTCAGCCAACGTCAATGTTAGCGGAGGGTCAGGTGCTACTGAATTAGCTTTACTGTAGAATAGCACTTGAACTCACAGCAATGTCAAAGATATATTGAATGTGGCTTGAACATGCACAAACAAGCATACAGTCAATACATACAGGTGTTGATTATAAATTAAGCGCCGCAAAAGGTTTGATTGACCAGACTATATCAGATAAGTGTGCCTGTGGGAGTTTATTTCCGAGGTTTTTTCTTTTCGAAGTTTTTTATTTTATTTTTTTATTTTTTTATTTATTTATACTTTTTTCATTTTTATTTTATCTTTTTCACCATTCTATTCCATTATATATGTACACAGTTTTTATTCATTTTTGAATATTTTTATATATTTATTATTAACCCCAATTTTATAGTCAACATCAAAAGACCGTAAATTTAAATTTAGAATTTAATTCGTTTTTTAATTTTAATTTTTATTATTTTATAATAATTAATGTATATTATTTAATAATATATTTTTATATTTACATTTTTTAATAAATATTTCCTTATTTATTTTTCCTCATTCTGTTATTTTATAAAATTGTAAATTGACAAATTGTAAAATAAAACATCTTTATATTTTGACAGCTGCTGTTATCAAAATATTTAAAAACCAAACCAAATACTAGACATTCTGAAATAAATGTGTGTTCACATTTTTATGTTGCTAATATAATTTGTAATTGAAAAAATAACATTTTAAAATCAGAAGCATTTTCACTATTGGCTTCATACTTCTGGACCCCACAGTTTGTTACTGATGTATACTGGGTGATATAATCTGTGCAGAAGATGTTTCCTTATTACTACTGAGAAGATTAATGCTAAAGTCATATTGTCTTTACATTTGAGCTAGTATTTTATATCTTTTATGGCTGACTCCTGAAATGGAAACAGTTAGCTCATTTGACATTTTCAATGCACTGTACGAACTTGCATAGATAACAATAGGATGGATCACATTCGTGCGATGACACCAATATCCGTGCTTGTAGCCTTTCTCCACAGACCCTAAATCAGCAGCATTCCTCCTCTGACTCCCCACGCAGGATGCGGATTTAGAGCCTTGGCTACCTGACACTGGTTGTAAATCAGAGTCTGAAGTGAACGTGAAGACAATGCTGAGGGGCTCTGGCATCAGTTGCGGGGGCTTTCTCAAGGGAAGGAAACTGTATTGTGTAGACTGCTTAAGATAGCGCACAGCTTCTCTGAGGAGGCGTTTAGACTGGGGTGCAAAGACAAGGTGAAAATGAACTCAGAGAATGATGACTGGGCATATGCTTATCAGCTGCTTTTGTTCAAGGAAAGAGTCAGTAGTGGTGTCTATTTTTGGAGGATGATATTGAGTTTGGTAACATGTAAGTGGATTTTCTCATTAACCGGATGGCGAAACAGTGTTACTCAGGGATTTATTGTCCCTCTGTGCTTTAGAGACATAAGATATGAGTTTGGTTGAAAATTGGGGAACATTTTTCATAGGAGTTCGTAGCTTTTTTCCAAATCCTAGTGAGTTGCCGTCCTGCCTTGCTCCCTATTAAACTGATCAAAAGTGGTGATAAGGCGTTTATAATGTTCCAAAATATTTCTATTTCAAATTAATGCTGTTTTGAAACTGTTTCAAGCACCAAATCAGCATATTAGAATGTTTTCTGAATGTGACACTGAAAACCTGAGTACTGACTACTGAAAATTCAGTTTTGCCATCACAGGAATAAATGACATTTTAAAATATAATAAAATAGAGAACAATTATTTAACAATATTACTGTTTTTACTGTATTTTTGTGCAATATCACGATTTTTGATCGTGTACGATTAAAATGTCTCCATGATCTGCTTTTGAAGAAATATCATATGTTCCTTCTGCAGCACACATTCTGTCAGTTGCACTTCTAGCGCAAATGTAAGGCAAATGTTAATGGTAGAGTTACAGTACATTAATGGGACACTGCACTTATTCGCAGAACTTTTATGTTCAACAGAAAAAAGAAACTCATTGAGCACTGTTTGTTTTATTTGTATATTATATGTATTTGTAATGTGTTCCTTTGTTCTTATTTTTTAATAACAAAGATAAAATAATGACAATGATTTTTATCTTTGCCCACTTTGGCTTAAATGTGTGCCATTTTTTTTTTTTTTTTTGTTACCTTGTAGGGCTTTTTTTTTTTTTCCTAAAATAGGGAAATTAGTATTGCTCAGACAATTCGGAAAATAGTAAAACCAACATGACAAAAATCGTGAATTGGGATTTTCCTGAAAAAAAAAAAATAATAATTGTGATATGTCATTTTTGACATATTGCCCACCCCTAAAAAAGGCAGCCTTGGTGAACATAAGATACTTTCAAAAACACTGAAAAATCTTACAGATCCCAAACTTTTGAATCACAGTGTACATGAATTCTGATTTGCTATGTAAATAAAAGTCTCCTACTATTTATGCAAGTTCATCCCAGTGGAGCTTTTTATGAGACACTAATACTGTTGTTTGATTCAGAATGATGTGTAATTGTTGGCTTTTCTTTGCCTCTCACTCAGGTGTCAGGAAGTGAAAATAGAGCCAATGGATTTCTGTCACCTCACACAGGAATAAATTACATTTTAAAACATAGTAAAATATAATAATACCATCACACATTTACTGCATTTTTGATCAAATAAATGCAAACATCTTTTTTATTAACTTATAAACATTAAAAATCTTAAAAAATCTGTATTTATAATCAGCATTTTTCACTTTTTATTATTATTATTTTAATTGTAATTCATTCAGGGAACCTTTGGACCTTATGAAGTATCTTAAGAGGCAGTTTTTAAGGAATGTGTCTTAAAATACTACCTCTCACTAGTTTTTGGAACACAGCTGCACATTACAGAATGCCTGTGTGTAATTTTAAATAGCTGACTTTAGAAAAACGACATCTGTGAATGTAACTGACTACAGAGTAGTGCAGTTAGAACCATTTAAATTTAATTCAGGCTCTATGAATGAGTTGAAAGGGTTATAAACCTTGTGAAAAACTTGCATTACTGTGAAGTTACTGTAAAGCCTGCCAGTCCTCTGTATTGAGAATGAATGCTCTCAGGGGTTGAAAAGCGATGACTTTTCCATCCCTCACCTCACAAACTCTCTGATCATCTCACACACACTCACAGCAGGCTGATAGCGATGCCCAGTCCCTCTTGGGAGGCAGAATGTCAGTGCAGTGTGTTGGGTCAACAGAACAGGAGAAATTCAATACTTCCTCTGTCACGTCCAATAATTAAGAATGCTTACTTTGAGCACGGCTGTATTGATCTCTTCTACATTTGAATATATTTCTCAGTGAACACAACAATGTAGCATAGAGTTCCAGCTGTGACTGTCGCTCCCAACAAACAAAACTCTGAAAAATGAGACATTTCTGTTTCAAAACATCCTACATTGTTGGGTGGATCAACACTATAATCAAACAGGGGTCACTTCTGCTTTGTGTGGCATATATTTTGCAGTCTGCCTTGTGGGTGGCCAATCACAATAGTCCCATCTCTCCTGCTCTGCAGGGAAAACCAAATGCAAGCAGGTGTCCAAACACAAAGCAACTCTCCAGAGAGCCTCTTCAGGGGCCCACCATGGCTAAAGTGCAGCTACTTTTACCAGCATAGTAGAGAAGTGAGCTCTGGTATTGTTCTCCAGTCAGTGGTCCTCTATAAACTTTAGGCCAACTCTTACAGAGAGAACTCAAGCATATACAGGTATAACCATTACTGGAACTTGATCAGAGCTGGGGGTACACGGTTTTCTGTTGCGCTTATGCAACAAAAGCATTCTTCTCATGCCTGAGGACAGGGATGGATGCACCTTGACAAGACAATCAAAGTCATTCTCCTTTCTGGAGAGTTATAATATGATCCTTTGAGTATTGGGTGAGAACAAACTGTTGTTTTGGTTCAGTGAATGTGCTTGACAAGGAAAGGTTAATTTATTGTTGTTTGTCTTTGTCTTTGTCTTTGTCTTTTTTTTTTTTGCACAGCGTACTTTGGTACACAACTGAATGGGAAATCACAGTTTTTATTACAGACATACATTTCAATAATCGTATCAAACATCTAACCAGTAAATATGTTTTCCCAGCTTTCTGAATGTGAAGACAGAAGTTTTTTTTTTTTTTTTTTTTTTTTTTTTGCTAGTTTATTTCATATTTAAAAAAAAAAAAGAAAGAACATCTGTAATTTATTTAGATTTAAATTAAATTTTTGTCATCATTTACTCAACTTCATGTTGTTGCAAACCTGTATGACTTTTTTCTTCCATGGAGCACCAAAAAGAGAAATTTAACTTAATGTGTGAGCTGAATACATAGGGCTGTCAAGTTCCAAAAAGGCAAAAAACACCATAAAGCATCATGAAGTAGTCAGTATGACGTTTGCATAATACCAAGCCTTCTAAAGCCATGCAATAGGTTTATAAGGAACAGAGTGTGATTTAAGTCATTATTCACTGAAAATCTTCTGAAAGTTCTGCTGTTTTGTTTTGTTCAGAATAAAGAATATTATACAGGTTTGGAACAAAATGAGGGTGAGTAAGTAATGCCAGAATTTTCATTTAGGGGGAACTATTCCCTTAGTCTCAAAGGTGGCCCAGTCCTTCATGTAGAGCAGCATTGCTCCGTGGCTCTGCAAGAAAAAGGTCAAGTGTGTGAAGAAAAGAAAGTTCAGGCAAGACTGCAGCTGCACAAACTCAACTCTCACTGCTTGGTCAACCCTGAGCTTGGACCTGACCTCTGACCTCTCACTATGGGTTGTCTGTATAGTATCATGACACGGGAGGTCAGGTTTGTCAGGTATTCCAGAGGGAATCTATAACTACAAAATTAGAGCAATTACACCCTTATACTGTGTGACATAGTTCTGATGTATTGCCTATAGGCCTTTAAAGGGTTAGTTCAGCCAAAAATGAAAATTATGTCATTAATGACTCACCCTCATGTGGTTCCAAACCCGTAAGACCTCCGTTCATCTTCGGAACACAGTTTAAGATATTTTAGATTTAGTCCGAGAGCTTTCTGTCCCTCCATTGAAAATGTATGTACGGTATACTGTCCATGTCCAGAAAGGTAATAAAAACATCATCAAAGTAGTCCATGTGACATCAGAGGGTCCATTAGAATTTATTGAATCATCGAAAATACATTTTGCTCCAAAAATAATAAAAATTACTACTACATTAATCATCATCTTCTCTCCCCCGTCTCTGTTGTGACCTGACAAACCTGACCTCCCATGTCATGATACTATACAGACAACCTATAGTGAGAGGTCAGAGGTCAGGTCATTAATGAGGGTGAGTCATTAATGACATAATTTTCATTTTTGGCTGAACTAACCCTTTAAGGTGGTCTTCTTTTAAAAGACCATGAAGTTTTATGTAAAATCAATAACAATTGGCTTCAAAAATATACCTAAAACAGCATTTGATCAATAAAAAAAATATTTTATTTGTTTTTGAGCCCAAATTTAAAACTGTCATGGTTTGTGGAATCAGCTTCAAAAACAAGACATGCAATCATTCAAACCAGAGACCTGAAATGGAGCAGAATGTAATCTAGGCTGCAGCTGTATCTAATATAATACATATTTATGAAGCCTTTATGAAGCCTTTATGGTGGTGCTTCATCAATGAGCTATGTGTTAGAAGTTGACAGGAACTCCCCAGGGACGCCATCCTCCAAGAACTGCCTTCTAGTTGGTAGAATCTGCACAAATCCACCTTCTGCAAGTTCATATTCTCTCTTTCCCTTAATCTCATCTACTGTCATTTATTTTACTGATTTGCCTGCTGATGATCTGATGGAGCAGCATAACTCTTTTTTTTTATGATAGCAGCTGTCCCATTTACTGGAAATGTCTTGTTTGTTCACACAGAAAGATACTATTTAAGCACAGTAATCAAAATGTGGACAAACATATTTATTTATTTGAATATATAAGTTATGTATTTATATTTATTAATTTATTTGAAAAGGTAAATATTTAATTCATTAATTCATTCAAATGAACATTATTTGTCATCGAGCATTAAGCAAAATTTTTACACTAAATAAAACACACACAAAAAAAAATAATACATAAACTAACTTACACCGGTAGGTGTTCTCACTTTCCCCTGGCCCCATGGACTCTTCTATTTTCTTTAAATTCTGAAAAAGCTTGTATACTGCTGATTGTCTTGGCCACACAAGTTTCTCTTGTTGCTCCAAACATATAATCACCCCAGTGTTTGCATTCCCAGCTCAAGAGGCCAATCCACTGTTGAAAGTTATTTTCGATATGTTGACTTTTCTAATATCACGAATATCTGGGTACAAAATATATACAATTATATAATAATACTTAAAGTTTAATGCTTATTAATATACTAACATGAGCCAGTCAATATTTTTTAGGCTTGAGATGGATCAGCATCAGAGAGAGAAAACACAAACACTTCTCACTACAAGCAAAATCATTTAACTCCCTATTCCACTTTCATTTGACACCCTTTTCTTACTCTGAATGACAATAACCACATGAAATAACAGTTTAATGCAAATATTAGTAAGCGATGTAGTGTGAATGTACTGCATTTCAAATGCAGGACTTTGTGTTTGCCTATTCAGTGGATGACATCTCCTGCATCGGAAGAGTGGTGTTTAGTCCCCAAAAGTATGTGGCATTGGAAATGAGTTTGTTTGGATGACTGCCGCTTGTTTCTCTAACACCAGATTTTGCCTGGATTTCTCGTATGGGATACTGTGATGCATGTTCTTGCTGATGATTTGTGACCAGCGTTATTAAATATGTGCATGAAATTCACGCTTTACCCCTCTCCTCACCTGCAGAAGTGAATGTGTAGCTATCAATCGAACTGACAAGTGCCGTAAAGCATGTGGATTTAACAGGCCAGCTACATTTCAATGAGGAACAGTCTCAATGTTCCAGCAGAGTGGCTGCATATAGACACTTCCCTCTACCATCTTCACCTCGCACTTTACATTTGCATAAAACAATAGCTAGGCAGGGCATCTGAATGTGCCTCCACTTCCATAAGGACAAGATGTATCTTCGTCATTGCAAATTAACACATAAACTGATCATATAATGACAATTATAAATTGGTTATTTTAAAAACGGAAAAGATTCGCTACCATTTGTTGCCAGTAAGATTTTACCTCTTACCTTTACTGAGCAAGGTGTTAAATTGATTACAAGTGAAAATACAAACATTTATTATCTTGCAAAAGATTTCTATTTTGAATAAATGCTCTTCTTTTAAAATGTTTATTCATCAAAGAATCCTAAAATGTATCACTGCTTCCACAAATATATTCAACATTTAGCATTAAAATGATTTTCCGAAGGATCATGTGACACTGAACAGTTTAAAATGTGTAAATAAAAAAATAAAAAAATAGAAATTTTCTGTCACATACTATAGTTTACATTTAAAGGGATAGTTTCCCAAAAATGAAAATTCTGTCATTAATTACTCACCCACATGTAGTCCGTTGTTCATCTTTGGAACACAAATTAATATTAAGTTATTAAGATATTAAGCTTCATAAAATTACAGTTGAACCACTGATGTCACATGGACTGTATTAACGATGTCCTTACTACCTTTCTGGGCCTTGACTGTGGTAGTTGCATTGCTGTCTTTGCAGAGTCAGAAAGGTCTCGGATTTCATCAAAAATATCTTAATTTGTGTTCTGAAGATGAACGAAGATTTTATGGGTTTGGAACGACATGAGGGTGAGTAATTAATGACAGTTTTTGGTGAACTAACCCTTTGTCAAAATTACAGATAACTCATATGGCACATGGAAATAATAATTTGTGATCCGCAAGACCCTCGCGTTCAGATTTTCAGTTCCATTTTTTATACTGTCCTAATTAAGCTATAGAATTTACATATACTGTACATATTACACAAGACAAAATAATTTTATTTACAAAAACAATTCTGTTTGAAATATTACATCCCCTTGGTTCTTGTCATGGTGTTCAGTTTTCTGGATGATCAGTGCCTGTTTATATGTTTTGTGAAAGTCCCTGCTTTGTCTTTAGTATGAATGAATGAATGAATGAATATTTATTTATTTACTTAGAAAAGTCCAAAAACAACACTGGACCCTACTGACTTTCTTTGTATGGGCCAAAAAAAAAAAAAAAAAAAAAAAAAATCAATGATCTCCTTTTGTGTTCGACAGGAGAAAGAAAGTCATACAAGTTTGGAATGACATGATGGTGAGTAAATAATAACAGAATTTCCAATATTGGGTGACTTATCCCATTGGATATTTGGCCCCTCAATAAGTTTTGACATGACCTTTTCCCCATGCTGTACTTTTGAGTTCTCTGTGTGTCTCCGGTTTGACCCGGTGATGTGTTAGTAATTTGTTCCAGCGATACTCACAATGATCTCCTTCAGAGCAATGCCCTGGCTTGATATTTGTCATTGGGGCATCGCACAGGCAGTGATCGAAGGCCTCATGCAATTGACTACCTGCTGCTTCTGACATTAATAAAGATGGAACATGCACAGGAAATTAAAGCCTCACTTTCCCATTTTAATGAGATTGTATCCATCACACTTTGCTCTTTAACCCCGAGCACTACTGGAACACTTCAATAGGAGCTAAATCAGGCTCCATACCAGTGCCTTTTCCCTCCCTCTTCTTTTTATTTCCATTTCTCCTTTCACTTTGCCCACTTTTCGCTCTCTCTCCATCATGCTGTCATTTTCCCTCTCAGCCTCCCTTCCTTCTCTGTCCTTAGCTTCTCTCCCTCTGTTTCTGCAAATGTCATTCTCAGATCCAAGCGATCATGGCTTCATAAGGTGTTCGTTTTCCATCTGTGTTACAGCGGCAGGCTGTGAACCTAACGGAGCTCTTCCCAGCACGGCCTACATTATTTATGAATGCTTCTTTCACATGTCTGTGTGCCTGATCAGTTGGCTGAATGGCTTTCTCTCTCTATCCTCAGAGGTGACTGGGTACCGTGGCCCCGAGGTTAAACAGAAGTGACCTGCTTTTCAGCTTCCAGGATGAGAGAGTGTGAGGTCAGAGCTCAGCGGTTCACTGAAGACAGAAACATGTGCGATGCCCTACTTTCTGAAGACTCAGTGGTGAGTGACACCACGACCCTGTGGCCTCCATAAGAGGGCAGTAGTGAGACAGTCCTAGTGGTAATCTGACATATAGATAAGCATTATGGACCTGGAGTTCGGTTACTTTGTATTCTTCTGTGTGGGTGTTCAAGGTAGAAGGGGGCAGACTCTCAGTACACAAGAGCGCTTCATGAGTCTGGTGAGGGACGCTTTCATCAGTGTTGAGGACCTGGATCAAAAGAACTTTATACTCAGAGCCACTCAACCTTATTGTTATTGTCAGACTTTAGCAGTTTGAGACAGTCTACTCTATTTACAGACAGACAAAGAATTAGAAGAATCAGACCAAAGATGAATAAAATCTTAGTTTGTGCCTTTTTTCCTTTTGTAGTTAAAGTTTTAGGTGATTTGTGATAAAACAGTGACACACACATATTTAGATAGATAGATAGATGAACAGAACTTTCTATTTATCAAAGAATCATGAAAAAAACTGTATCACAGAGTAACAAACTGATTGTCAGCATAAAATACTAAATGAGATTTTGTGGGCAGAGAGGCAGTAAGGTTTGTTTTTAAAGGGGTCATATGATGCTGCTAAAAATAACATTATTTTGTGTATTTGGTATAAATGTGTTTATGCGATTTAAGGTTAAAAAAACACATTATTTTCCACATACTGTACATTATTGTTTCTCCTCTATGCCCCGCCTTCTGAAACTCGTCGATTTTTACAAAAATCATCTCTCTGAAAATTGAGGTGCGCTGTGATTGGCCAGCTATCCAGCGTGTTGTGATTGGCCGAATTCCTCAAGCATGAGATGGAAATGTTACACCTCTTAACATATTGTGAAGCCTTGACTGGCCGGAGCGACGAGACATAAACATAAAACCCATTATAAACGTGATATAAACATGATTTCTAGTCGTGTTTTCTTTTGGAAGGCAAAAACAAAGTAGTTTCACTTTCTCAATGAAGTAACATCACACACCGCGGCCTTAAATGAGCAGAGGCCAGAGGTCTAGAGTGAGCCACGATCTAGAGTGAGCCGCGGCCGGCTTGAATGAGCAGAGGCGGGCAGCTTGAGAACGGTGCGGCAGGCGGATTCTACGAAGGAGCGTACCTTGGTCTTGCAGCAATCACATGTGAAGACCCCGGGCTGGACGCCGCTTCATCCACGGTGCAAGCCGATTCAGCGATCCACAGTGCAAAGTTGATGTATTTCCTCAGCGACCAGCACGGATCAGCTCCAGGCATGATGAAGCGGATATCGTCCTCTTTTGGAAGGCCAAACAAAGTAATTTCGCTTTCACAGTGAAACACACTGTATGACTATATGACATGGCGGCGGCGGCAACAACAATACTACAACGAGAATAAAAGGTACGCCTTCTTTCATTGCATGAACATCTGGGCGGCGTTATGCAAATCTTCCCACATACTGACGTAGGTATGTGGGGGCGTGTTAGAACAAGCCATTTCAGGGGGACGTGGACGAGTCTCAACTTTTGTAAAGAATATCTCTTTGGATTTCAGACTTTAGTCTTTGTAACTTCACAGATCTTCATTATGCACCAAGAACTTGTAACATTCCAAAGAGAAAGGAAAATTTGAAATCGCATCATATGACCCCTTTAATACATTGATGCATTTTATCACAATGCAGTGTAAAACTGGGACACATTAGAAGGGTCTGTGATATAATTGGCAATAAAACATGCCCAGTGTTTTAGGGTCAGTCTGGGTGTACACAGCTACCTGCAGGCACTTACAATAAGCTAATATAACTGCAATATAAGTGCTGTTTGTTTTTTTGTAGTACAATATCTGACATTATGTTGTACACAACTGCATTATTTGCAGGAAGTCTGCTTGCTCTGTCTAGAACTACATTTTAGATAATGGAGCTGTTGCCATAGAGTGTGGTGGAAAACCATAGAGGTGACAGGGGAGTCCAGAAATACGACCAGAGGAAATATTTTCTGTGGTATAACGGATGGCCATTGTATGACAGCGGCTCATAAATGCCAAAAGCTTTTGTATTTTGTGACTGTTTAAGTCAGTTGGTTTTCAACCCAAGTGGTGCTGATAGGCTTCTCGCAGTTTTATTTGGTCCTGTGGCGATATTATTGCTCGCCTAACAGAGGTGAGGTTATTGCTTTGCCTGATGGGAAACCATCCCACTTCCCTTCTTTTCCCCCCTCCCAAGTGGCTCTATAACCTGGGTCTGCCTGGCCTCCTTCTGCCATTCTTATTTCCCTCGGGAACACTGAATCAAATTTCCGATGACCCTCACAGGAGAAATTTGGTCAATTGGGCCATCACAGGGAGCGAAGTCTCATCAGCATAACACCAAACGAATAAAGAAAAAGGAGAGAAATTAGTTCAGAGCAGGATTGCGTGTGACCTGTTTAAAGAGTGTGAACCTCTTCATCCACACTTCAGGCATCAGCTCAAAATAGACAATCTGATGAACAGGATGATGACAGTCATGTTTTAGTTTGGGTATTTCTTTCACTATAAGCACTTTTGGAAAATAAACTCACATTCTGTAACTCACATTTCCATCAAATTAGTTATTAGGCAGCATTCTGTGATAGAAATTAAATTTAAAAGATTTTTGGAATAAAATGGTAAAGTCTGTTGTCTTATTTCATAGCTAGTATTTTTCTATAATATACAATTACGCTATTGTTCAAAACTTTGGGGTCGGTAAAATTTTATGATTTTATAAGAAGCCTTTCATGTTCACCCAGGCTGCATTCATTTGATCAATTGTTAAAAACAGTAATATTGTGAAATATTATTACAATTTAAAATAACTGTTTTCTATTATAATATATTTTAAAATGTAATTTATTCATGTGATGGCAAAACTAAATTTTCAGCAGCCATTACTCCAGTCTTCAGTGTCACATGATCATTCAGAAATCATTCTGATATGTTGCTTTGATACTCATGTATCATGATGTATTATTATCAATACTGAAAATAGTTGTGCTGCTCACTTTTTTTGTGGAAACCATTTTTTTTTTCAGGATTTTTGATCAATGAAAGTTTAAGACACCAGCATTTATTTAATGACAATGTAAAGTGTTGATTATTTAAAAAAATCTTACTGACCCCAAACTTAATGTGCACTTCTATGTAGTTGTTCACAAATTATTTGGGAATAAAAAAACATTTATAAGGTTGTAATTGCTTGTTTTGGTGGGAATGATAGAAAGTTGAGGGACATTTGTAATTTAAGTAAAAATATATTTAAATTATCTTATTTTAACTTTTATTTTAATTATAATATTTTTAACATTTTATATTTTAATAATAATATTTAATCTTCTTTTTTTTCAGATGGATTTTCATATTTTAAAGACCTTTTGGAAAAGAGAAAAAAGACATAAAAAAAAAAAATACATAAATAAACAAACAAATACATACAAAAAAAAAAAAGAATAAATATAAAAAAAAATCTAAGTAATATAAAAATGCCAGCAGTTGAAGAAAAACCCACACGCACAGTTTATTTTGACCTGGTATGTCAATGTTTCTACCATCATTTTCAGGTTATCTCTTTCGAAGACTCATCTCTACCTCTGTCATCTGTATGCAGGAAGGTGATTTCACTTGTGATAGAAGTTCATAAGGTGCTTAAGGTGAAACACTGAAATACTGAAATCACTGACAGAGTTTAATTCAGCCAACATGGCGCCCCCATTTATTCAAAGTTCCCTTCGGTAGAGACAACCTGCTGTTTAATTCAATGCTTGTAGATCTCTGTGATGGAAGAACTAAACAAGATGCAAACTAAAGAGATAAAAATGCAAAAAAAACACAGCTGGAGGTGCAAAGGCGAGCAAGGGCACCCAAACTTTCCAAGCGGCAGAAATATGGGCATACAGGAGGAGAAATTGCTGTTGACATTTGAATTTAAATTCCATTATGGAATGGAAATTATTCCTTTCATCTTTAAACAATGAAAACAGACGTCAGAGAATAGCAGAAGTCATGTTCCATGACCAATGGAAATATTCTACAATTTCTGTTTAGCATTTTCATCACATTACCTTCACAAACAATATGAATAAGCTAATGGGTATGTGAGCCTGAAAAAAGATATTGCTTCTTTATTTGATAAGTTGATGACAAGTGAAAATGCTCAAGTGGAAGAAAAGCCGGCTTTGGGTATGTAGAAGTAAGATGATAGCCATTAATGACCCACACTGTCCTGATGTTACCTGGCTCCGTAGGAGCTCCAAAGCACTTTCAGGTCAGCAGTAGTTTAATTGGGCTTCTGAAATATTCATGAGTCCTGACCACAGAGCTTTACCATTATGACAATGGAAACGACCGCCGGACGATCCCAATAAATCACAAGAAAATTTACAACAGGTCAAGATGTCAGTGGCCACACTCAGGGAACAATTCACTGAGCCATTGGCAATGTAATAGCAATTAACATGTTAAGTACAAGGCCGCACCACGTACAATTGCTTGTCAAGAATCAGTGCAGCTAATGCTGTGGTCAGAGGCTGAGTTAGCATAAATGGGTTTGACTTTCTCTGGATCAGATAGTTTACATGCTCAGAAATGGCCTCTAGTCACTCAAGAATGACTCTATTGATTTTAAAGGTGTGGTGAGTGTATGTTTATTATTTATCAGTTCGAATCAGTTAAATCCAATCACATTTTTATTGTCCTAAACTATTTAGCATTTATTGTACAGAGAGTGTTACCATAGCAATTAGAAACTTGCGATGTTATGTGAATATAATGAATAAAATTCACAGCAATCAATTATGATATTTATGAATTATGATTTTTTTATGTTTTTTTTAAGTCTCATGCTTACCATTTATTTAAACAAAAAAAAATAAAAACCAAATAACAAAACAATACATAATAAAAAACCAAATAACATTTTCAATAATGTCCGATCATGTGTTAAAAATAATAATAATAATAATAATTAATTTGGACTTTTTATCTCACAGTTCAGACTTTTTATTCTCAGATTTCTCAAAAAGTCGTGTTGTGAGATATAATCTCAGAATTCTTTAAAAAAGTCAGAATTGTGAGATGCAAACTTGGAATTGAGTTTGAGTTTATATCTTACAAAACTTGCAATAAAAAGTTGCAATGATCTCTTTCTATCCTGTAGCAGAAACGGGCTTCGTCATTACTCCAGTCTTCAGTGTCACATGATCCTTCAGAATTCATTCTAATATGCTGATTTTGTGCTTAACCTTTTGTGCTTAACCTTTTTTGTGGAATCCCTAATACTTATTTTTCAGGATTTTTTGATAAATAGAAAATTCAAAAGAACATCATTTACTTGAAATCTAAATCTTCTGTAACATGTCTTTTCTGTCACTTTTGATCAGTTTATTGCATCCTTGCTGAATAAAAGTATGAATTTCTTTTTTAAAAATTGTACTGACAGTGGTGTAATGAGACGAAGTAATAATACTTTGTTACAGTACTTAAGTATTTTTTTTGGGGGGGGGGGATCTTTACTTGAGTTTTAATATTTCTGTCAACTTTCACTTTTAATCCACTATATTTCCTAATTAAATTGTATACTTTTACTCCGATACATTTTCGCAAAGCATATTCGTTACTTACTACAAAATAAAGTTGGAAGAACACAGACTTCAAGAAAGCAGGTTTGATGAATCGGTGGTGTGGGGCTTGCAAGGTAGATTCGGTTAGATTCCTAAAAAAAACAAAAAAACAAAACAAAAAACAAATGTGATACTGATTTTATTCAAGTTTAATAAAGTTAGCATCAAGTTAGTTGCATTTTAGATACAATATTACCTGTTTTTGCTCTCTTTTTTGACAACGAAAATAGTTCCAAACAAAGATTACAGGGCACTTCGGAGTGAAAACAAACATGGCCGCCACATTGAAGGGTCATTTCAAACCGAAGTGCTCAAAACTGGCCACTTCAGTTTCTTGCACAGACCGATCGTTTTGTGTCTTTACACATCATTATATCGTCATGAGCTGCAGGGTTTAATATGGATTTGTCTGTGCATGTTTTTTTTTTTAACTCTCATAGATTCTGTTACCATTTTCCATGCATTGTATGACTGAGAGACTGCAACGACTGGAGCTAAAAATTATAATTTGTGTTCTACTGAAGAAACAAAGTCACCTACATCTTGGATGCCCTGGGGGTAAGCAGATAAACATCAAATTTTCATTTTTGGGTGAACTATCCCTTTAAGTATGTTTAATATTTAAAGATTAATTTTCATACTTAAGTACAATATCACATTCTTTAAAACTTTTACTCAAGTAATGTTCTAAACGGTGACTTCAACTTCTACCAAAGTCATTTTCTGCTAAGATATCTGTACTTTAACTTAAGTGTGGCTTTCAGGTACTTCATCCACCACTGACCTCGAAGAATCTCCCATTGTGATGGGATAGGTGAAAGTTTGGGAAAAATGGCATCAATTTTAAATATGTGTAGCCTTCACGTTTCCACAGAGGCTGCAGAGATAACATATAAAGCACCAGCAAATAGCAAATAACAGCTAGCTTTATTTTTATTTTGAGTTGCAGAAAGTGAAGGAGGTTACACTGATTACACTGCAGCACCATATGTTTGAGTCCTAAAGCCGCTGCTTTAAAAAGCAGATGCAGGAGTTTGTGAGACAAGCCAAGGGGAGAGGAGCAGCAGGGGTGTTACAGTATAACCCGCTGAGTGTCAAATCTTCACCCTTTCTCAGCAAAACGCAGGGCGCGGGGTCAACTCCAGCAGCAGAGAGCCAATATCAGCCTGAATCCCCTCCAATAGAAAATCACAATGGAGTTTTACAAGATCAGCTTTTATAGGGGAGAGAGATGCACAAATGTATTAGTGTGTACAGCCTGTGTACAGGGTATATGTGGTTTATATATTAATCTCATGAATTGTTCTCTAAAACACACACACGCAGCAGTGAACAGCTCTGTAATACAGTCTCAGCATTCAGGATTTATCACACCTTAAGTTATTTTTTCTCCCCCAACATGCAGTATGGGGATTGAATCATTAGCTGGTGCTATTAGTAAATTGCATGATGATCACATAATCACTATCAGCATCCGAAATCAAATTTACCACCGTTATAGCGCATAAAACACTCAGCAATAAACTAACAGCACAAGAGTTATTGAAGAATTACTGTTGGATGGATGATGAGACTAGGACAAAATGTTGCCAAAGGCACAACATAATTTAAAGTTTATGATGATGTGTCTGTTTGTGATGATTTAAAGTTTTTCTTGTGTAGGTGGTGGATATATAGAGGTTAGTCATGTTGTTGTTGGTGTGTCGAATTACAAGCGGTCATCAAAATGCTGTTTCAGTCTGGTTTAGGGGTCAGCTGTAAGAATGAAGGGAGAGTTTCAAACCAGTTGACGGAACAGCCACTTTTCTTTTTGGGCCACTGCTGCACTGCAGCTAAAAAATTACATGAATTGACCTTTGTGCCTTGCAAACTTAAATGTTTGGTTTTCTTTGATGTATTGAACGTTGTTGCAAATTATGCTGATTTGTCATTAAGATAATGTTACACAGAGAAAAAAAATCTGTAAGAATGTGTTCAGTACATTCAGTAATGTTTTGTATCGTACAGCATATCACATTTTTCATCAAAGGTTTGCTTATGAGTTTATGGAGTTAAATTATAGCTATATCATTTCTAGCTTGTTGCAAATGTTTGTAAAGAAAATAATTTTAGTGAACAAAAAATTTAGGAAATAAATTTAACAACATTATTACTATTAACAATAATATAAAACATTATTATTATTGACATTTTTAAGTTTTACATTCTGAAATCTTACATTTTTTATATATAAAAAAAAATAAAATACATTGCAAAAAAATGGTAAAATTTGTTTGTTATGGCTTCAGTGAAAATGTTGGCAGAACAATTATTGTAAAACTCTAAAATGACAAATATCACCATAAGGTATAGCATAAAATTGTAATATATTTCAAGTCTTTTAAAACCATATTCATTAGCATTCTTGTTGCTCAGAGTATGGTGCTACCAACCTGTGCTCATGGGTTCGATTCCCAGTTAATGCATGAACTGATAAAATGTATACCACGAATGCAGTGTAATTTGCTTTAGAGAAAAGCATATGCCAAATGCATAAATGTAAATGTGATAGCTTTGTGTGATGAAAAACAAAATGTCTTGCTTAACCTTTTTGCTTCATGATTTATTCAACAGGTATTCAACAGCTGTTGAAAGCAGGGTTATTATTTTTACAACTAAAACCATATTCTTGCTTAAACTAAAATCATATTTTTTATTAGTTAAAGTATTAAAAAACTTATTTTATATTTTAAAAAAACTAAAAACTAAAATACTACTGAAATAAGTGGTTGATGCCACTGCTGAGCAAAATACAAAAGGCATAGCTTAATTTAGCCTTGTCTGAGCTTCATCCTCCATTTCTAAAGTTTTTCTATGTGTTTCTGACAGATCTCTATGAAGAGTGGGCAGCTCTGTGCTTCAGTGAAGGGTCAGTGAGTACATTCACCCAGAAAAAGGCATTCTGTTAACTCCTAACCAAAGAGCATGACTAAACTTTTCAGACCATACTCACTGAAGCATTCTTTGAAAGCTTTTTCTGTTGAATCAATTTTGAGCACTTTATCTGACAGCATAAAGCAAAATCTGTTCTTGTAGACAGAACAGAAGCAAGTACAAGCTGTTATTCTCAGATATTATTCCATATGTCTGTGCATTATTGATCATGGCCATAAATTGTATCAAAATGTAGCCATTCTGTGATAAAGAATTCCACGCAGAACCCATACAAATTCTGTAATTTTGTATCCAGACAGTGTCATTTTGGAGACAGAGTTGAGATACAACTTTAGGAACAAGAATTATTGTCTATGACGTGTGTAAAGGCTTTGCAAGTATCCAAACATTGTAAAGTAAAGCTCTTAAGCTGTTAAGCTCTCAGAATTCTGTTTATGCATATCGTCCCAAACAAACCAACTGGCATTAATACAGTTCTTTACTTTGTAACTGGCATATTCACTTGGCTGTTCCCTCAGCGTGTCTGCGTACATGTGTGATTCTTCCTGAAGGCAGCTGGGTGATATGAAGAGATAGCTAATTAGCACCAGCAGACAGGTAGCTAGCATTCACCCGCTGAACAGAGGGAGCTGAACACACCGCTAAGCTGCCAAGCCCATATGTGGAGCATTTTATGAGTTGCCAGAGTTAAGCATGTATGATTGCAGGATGTATCACACATGCCAACACACACACTTTCAGTGTTTGTTAATGTATGCTCATTTGACATTTTCTGCAACGCTTGTACATTTCAGGTTCAGAATGAGTGGAGCTGATGTTCTGGCTAAGGATTGCAGGAGGTGTCTTTTGTGTTGTAAAATATATATATATAAATATATATAAAAAATAAAGTTACAGTGAGATTGTTATTTGTACCTATAGTTCTATGGGTTATCAGAACCAAATGGCAGTTCTTGAGCATGTATTCTTCCTTGGATGTAGATGGATCTGAAGTAGTCTTACAGAACTTCCTGCATTTGTATTTAGTGGTGCCACCAACCCAATCTCTTGGGAGAATGTATTTAAGAAGTTGCAATTTCAAAAATCATACAAAAACATGCAATTCTTTTGAAAAAAGTAAGCTTGACGATCTATCCCTAAACCTAACCATTATGGCCTAATCAGATTGTGTGAAAATGTCCAAATGGGATCATATGGATTCATATGAATTAGCTACTAATTTGGCAAAATGTAAAATAATTACAAATTACCATGACATTGTTTTGGGTGCCGCAGCAGCGTTACGGAATCTACATTGCAAAACTGATAGCCTGACCAGTGTAGTGTGATTGCTGAAATACCTTTTAGTGTATCAAACACATACAGCACAACCAAGGTAGTTTGATTCCTCAACTGAAGGCTCATAAGAACCAATTATTTATAATTGTAATTATATATATATATATATTGAATTATATTGTAATTATATATATATATGGAATGGAATGGAACTATTCGGAACTAGGATTGTTTAGAGTTGGAACATGTGTCATACATGTGTTTTTATTGAATATGGAACTATTCGGAACTAGGATTGTTTAGAGTTGGAACATGTGTCATACATGTGTTTTTATTGAATAAATTCTGCTCACAGTTAGATGTAAGCCACAACTAGCATGTGAAAAACCAGTTAAAATCTGACTGCAAATTGAGATTTTGGGTGTAAGCTTATAAACATGAAGTGTATTAAATGCATTTGATGTAGACAAAGATAAAATAATAATGGCCTTAGTGGCCCAGGTAGCAAGATGCCATCATACAAGACCTGTAATATCTGTAACTTATTCTGTAGATAGAGTAACCCTTTAGTCTGACGTTATTGATTTTCATAGAAAAACAAATCCACAAACAGATGAGTAGTCAAGCATTTGATACATGAACAAGGTGCAGATCAGCAAACCTGATGCTGGACACATTACAACTCATCTTATTACGCTGCTCTCATTGGAAAGAAACAGCCAGGCAATCAAACAAAACAATTTAGAAGAACAAATCGATGAAACAGCCAGTATTTATTAGCATTCATTGTTTTTCGACCTTCAATGCCTTCTATTGTTTCATTTGATTTAGTGCGTGTTATTCATATCTGCCATTTATAGTTATATGGTTCTGGATCAGTGCCCAGGAGAGGAAATTGAGCCCAGGTTTTAAAGGGTACTTTTCACTTTGAGCAATGTTAAATAATATATCCTAGAATTAAAAATCAGACAGCATCAAAATGATTCAGAATAGAATTCATCCTGTAAGATGAGCGTAATAAGCCTACAGTCAACCCAAACATGTAGGCCCAATGTTAAGTGTGTTTGCCACCATTACAAAGCCCTGTTAAATCCCCTGGAATAATCAGCCGGTTTAAGTCTGAAGTGGCCCTGTGAAACGGCCCGCTGCATATGTCTGTTAGCAAGAGCGCAGGGGTTGAATGTGGCGCGGTTAGGTTTAGACTGTCGGCTGGAGGGGTATAATGAGACTGAGTCTCAGCAGGGCTTTGTGCCATGTTGGTTCCTCTGGCTCATCATTCCAGGCCTGATAAATTGGCCTTCTCTAATTGAAGTCCTTGTTAAGGGGCTTTTTGTGGAGATCTCATTTGTGGGTCATGCATGGCCTTTCCTTAAGCTGCCCTCCATTCTCAAACAGAAGATTTACTGAGTGTTTTAGCATATGCTAAAGTCATTAACATGAAAGAGGCTAAAGACAATAGCCACGATTGGTGCGGGGAACATTCCTTTAACAGTCACTGGGAATGTTACTCTACTTTCTTTTTTTTTTTTTTTTTGCCCGAAGGCTTAATGAACAGAACAATTGAGAAACTGAGGACAGGAAATGGGTTTTAAATGGTTAATTAACTTAAGTGCAGAAAGAAAGTTACATTATTAAGCAGTGGCATTTTAGTGTAGTTTATTTATTACTTAATATTTCTGACTTCAGTTCCATTGCTTGAAAAGGAATAAATGTGTTGGCGTTTAATGCTTCTATTATGCATTTCAACTGGAAACTTCAGTGAATTGTATGTATAGGAACATTTTTTTTTTTTTTAGTTATGCAACATTGAATTGGTTAATTTCTTTGGGTACTGCCATGATCGCCTGATATCATAACACCCACATCTTTACAATACTGGAATTGTTGACTAAGAAGCAATCTGACTTTTCAAAGTTTATTGAAATGCAGCATCACTAATACATCTTTTGTGTCTTTATGTAGAATGATTATTGAATCAACCTAAATTTTCCCCAGTGTGACAATAATGGAGTAAAGCTTGAATAGCATTATCCAGATGTTCACTAATACAGATTATAGAGATTATGGTAAAGGCCTCACGGTCCTTGGAGATATGGAAATGGCTTTAAGGAAGGCCAGGTTCAGATATGGTAAAGACTGTTTAGCATGTGATGCAATCAATAGGTGCAAATGAGGTTCATGGTGGTTCTTCTCAAAAAGGTTACTTCGAAATGAACTCAATTATAGTGGTTAAAGTGGAAAAATCAAACACTATTTAGTCTGGCTGAGGTGAGGGATCTGCATTGGTAATATACAGGTGTATTGACAATGACGGGTCACCTGGAGGGAGGGAAGAACTAATTTAATGGAGCAGGTGGATCCATATACCTCCATTAAGTGTTGCCATGCCAAATGATTTCTGATTCAAACACAAATGGAGATAAGATACAAGCTGTCTGCACAGTCAATGAATCAATCATCCCTATCAGTTTATCAAATTCTCCCTAATAAGCAGCTGTATACTCAAAGGCTGAACAGATAGAGGATGCCAAAACTAATGTAAAATAAGTAAAATAGAGCATATTTACATTTTAAGCAAAACATTTCAGACAGGCAGCAAAATATCTGATTACATAGACATCAAAACACATCATAAAAATCTAATTTTTACTAATGTATCAGTCTGAAACATCAGATTTCATGTGTCATGCCCCCTAGATGGACGTATTTAATCATTGCGACGTGTCTTTCAGCTTTTTTTTTAGTGTTTCATGCATGAGCTTCACGTTTTTAAGATGCTATGTCAAGGTAATAGAAGTTCAACTTTTAACTCCGTGTCATCTTATCAAGGTAGCTATGTATAAGTTGTCTGCAACATGTCAGATAAGGCACTTACAGTAGCTATTTTCTTGTTAATTTAGACGTCACAGTTTCTGGGTCCAAATGCCTTTTGCAATCTCCATATCAAAATCTCATCTTTTATGAATTGTTAAATTATTGGTGCCCAGGACGCTGTGAGTCTGTAGAATCTAGGGTACACAGTGAATTTTTAAAAACTTAGCATAAATGTGTGATGATATGAGTAAAAGTGCTCATAAACAACTGTTGAGATCTTATTCTCAATTGAAACTAGTAGAGGTTTGGACCAGGAAACATTATTCCTGACATCACCACTTAATAAGCGGAGAGGCTTTTTTCCATATAAAAAATTAACTCAGCTCTTAACAATTTACTCAATGAATGTTTTCAGATTTGGATACTGGCCTCAAAAATTAAACATAAATTATTAATATTCCACATGTGAATCTATATACAATTTACATTGTCAATTTGATAACCAACATGGATGTGTGAGCAAAAGCAACTGCAGTCTGCATAAAAAAAAAAAAAATAATAATAATAATAATAATCTATCGTTATAAAACTTGCAGTTTGTTAAAATCTAATGTAAAAAAAATTAAATAAAATAAAAATAAAAAAAAGATTTCCCCTGCAGTGTAAACTTAAGCCTATATTCTGAAAAAGGATAAAACTGTGAAAAAGCATTTAAATGGCTACTGCAATCTTGCCAGAACTCTTATTAAACTTGCCTGATCATGTTTACCTCCAACACGCTGCTACTGTACAAGGCCTCTTTTCACAACAACAGAAAAAGATAACTATATCAAAAGGAACCACAGGAGAGACCTTGTTTTCTTCTATTATGTTGAGAGGCCTTGACTGAACTTGTAGGATAATAGCTGTAGTAGAAAAGATCCGGGATTAGCAGGAGTCGCAATTGTCTTCCAAAGTGCCCTGTGTCTCCCCCATAACTGTCATTAATTCTCCTTGGTCTGCGTTAGCACTGTTTACCTAAACCAGACCACACAATGGAGCTCTTTTTGTGCTATTGGCAGTCACTCATCCATGATGTGGTGTTAAGTGAGCTGCGATTAGCCAAGTTACAGTGTTCTAATGAACGTCCTCCGTGACCCTCAGTCAGGGCCACTGCCACAGCCATTAGGAGCGTGCTTGACAGGATGCCCCCCTCTGCCTGCATGCAAACACTTGTAATGGGCTGACAGTTTTCTGTGTAGACTGATAAATGGCTGTAATTCTGGAAGATAAAGTGAAGTGGTGCTGGTTCCCAGCTCAGCCATGAGGATTCCTCTTGCACTCATCAGACATCCCTCTAATTATTATTTTTCCTCTTCCTCTTTCATTGCTCTTTGATTGGCTCCTTCATCCAACAGAAAAAGAGATGGAAAGAAAAAGAAAGAAGAAACAGGAGAATGGGAGAAAGAGTGTGGTGAAGATGAGAGGATAAGGACTGCCAGTGTGCAGCTGCAAATCAACTTTTCCTTAGCAGTCTTCCCAAGGGAGAAGAGATAAAGTAATTTGGTTTTCCGATACCCAATATGAGTCGAGGGAGGGGTTAGCATTAGGGGGAATAGGGGCAGGGAAAATAAAAACACATTGATCTAAGGGGCTAATAGTACTGTTATCTGGGCCAGGTTGATCGGAATGAGAGAATTGAAAAAGTAATAAAAAGTGAACCATTCCCTCCTGATTGAAATAGATGGGGTCGGCCCTCAGTGTCTGTGGACGTCTGGTTAGGCCTGAGTATTTTCTCTCACGCCATTACCCACAGTCCTATAGGCAGACCTGTGTTTGAGATGGTTCCATGTCAATTATGCCCCATCACTTCTCCTCTGCTTACAGAAATGATGCTTTATATCCCAGCTGTCCAGTGAGCCCGTATGGGTCACAAGGTTAAAGCAGGCTGCTCATAATTGCTCCGTATCCGCTGGGCCGAGTGGCATACCTAACCTCTGACCCTAACCGCAGACTGTTACTGACATCTTGAACGTGATTAGTGAAGAGGAGTGGCTCTTATTTCAGTTATTTCAGTGACAGTTGTTACTCCCATTAATAGTTAATAGACAGTTAAACGTGACACTTCACCAGAGACTGTGAGATACTCAACGTGTGGGCTGGGGCGGCTCCTGCAGAACATGCAGAAATCTGGAAGTGGTTGAGAAGGTCACAGTTCCTGTTGATATCTGAAATAGTGTTTTTAATCACAAGTGGTCAGCTATCTACATCACATATTTTACACCTGGTAGTAATATGAATCTCTAATGTATCACTTGTGACTTGTGATTTTGAGAGGATTGTGTCTGATTTTGTCTGATTAACATACTATGTCAGTGTGCAACTATCGATAAAGTGCAAAAGAAGTAAACAAGAAAAAGCAAATACTTTCATTGTATTTTATATCTAGATATTTTGTTTTTTAATATAACAAAACCTTATCCCCCCAAAAAATGGCCTAGCGACTCCCATGACCGTTAATAGGACCGTTAATTAATAAATCACAAATATAGGCAGGAGCCTGACCCTTCAAGGCCTTAAGAACAAGCAACAAAATCTTAAAATCAAATCAAATCAATTCACAGGCAACCAGTGAAGAGCAGTAAGAATCGGTGTAATGTGGTCACTTTTCTAAGTACGTGTTGAAAGCCTAGCAGAAGCATTTTGAATCGGCTGCAATCTTTGGAGATTTCTCTTGCTAATCCCAGAATGAAGTGCATTACAATAATCAAGTCTGGAAGAAATAAAAGCATCAATGACCTTTTCCAAATCTGCCAAAGAAAGGAATGACTTTATCTTCGTTAGTTGCCTCAAAGGTGCCATTATAGATTTTTACATTATTACAAATGATTTATATTTCGAAAAATGCTGTTCTTTTAAATTTTATATTCACAAAAAAATGTATCACGTCTTCCACAAAGCTATTAAGCAGCACAACTGTTTTCAACATTGATAATAATTTGTAATGTTACTTGCACCAAATCAGCATTTTGGAATATTTTCTGAAGAATCACGTGACACTGAATACTGGAATAATGGCTGCTGAAAATTTAACTTTATTATCACAGGAATAAATTACATTTTTAAATATTACAACATTAAACAGTGATTTTAAATTGTAACAATATTTCAGAAAACTTGTGTTTTTACTGTGTCTTTTATCAAATAAATGCAGCCTTGGTGAGCATGAGGGTTTGAAAAACTTACTAACCTCAAAGTTTTGAACAATAATGCACCTACAGATATTCCATGAAGTTTTGTGCATGTATTTGTGTGTGTGTGTGTGTGTGTGTATATATATATATATATATATATACACACAAACACAATATATATATATATATATATATATGTGTATATGTGTATAATTTATGTGTGTATATATATATACATATATATATATATATATATATAATATATAATATATATATATATATATATATATATATATATATATATATATATATATATATATATATGTATATGTATATATATTATGTATATGTGTATATATATATATATTTTAAGAAAACAAAATACAGTTTGCTTTAGGCTCTGACTCACTTGTGTGTGTGTGTGTGTGCATTTATTATATTTTCTTTAAAAAATGGGCATAACCTAATGGTGTTTAAGAAAACAAAATACAGTTTGCTTTAGGCTCTGACTCACTTTGCTGAAGCAGTTTGTCAATGATTAGCCGTATGCTTCTCATTTATTTTAAGGTTGTTCCATTTTTGCACCTGTGGTTTGTTCACTATGACTTGCTTGTACAATAGTGTTTTGTTGGGCATTATAACTGACACACAGTGCTAATTAGCAAATGATCTATGATTTATTTTGCAGCTGTATAATAGTGTTTGTTGATTCAAATTCTTTTTCATGCGTCATTTTAGTTATTTTGTCCACCCCCTGGTTAGGATTTCATACGAATAATTGAGGTGCTCTCAAAAGCCAACAGCCACACAGAAGCCACCGTCAGAACTTACTGAGAGATGACAGGAGCATGTGTAAAGCCAAACTGACAGATGTGAGGGATGTCTAATAATAGAGACTCTTTTTATCTGTTTCAGTTTAAGTCTTCATTAAAGATAAAGACCAGTGGATCCTCTGCAGTGAATGGGTGCCGTCAGAATGAAAGTCCGAGCAGCTGATAAGAAATATTACAAGTAATCGACAAAACTCCAGTCCATCAATTCACATCTTGTGAAAAGATAATGTTAAAAGCTGCATGTTTGTAATAAACAAATACATCACCAAGATGTTTTAACTTAAAACCAAATACCAGTCTATAATCCATAATAACGCTTCCTCCAGTGATAAAGCCCATCTCTTGTTGTCCTCCCACATCAAAATACAGATTTTATAAATACAAACAACATATTTGTTTAGAACTGTTTTGGACTGTTTTTGCTTGTAAACTGTGTGCATGTTTCTCTCCTAATTGAGATGAGATGGCCATAAACAACAATTTAAAGCTAAAACATCTTAATGATGGACTTGTTTCTTGCAAACACACAGCTTTTCACTTCCCAGGACGTTAATTGATAGACTGGAGTCATATTGTGGATTATTATGATGTTTTTATCTGCAGTTTGGACTCGTTCTGACGGCACCCATTCATATATACCTTCATACATACATTCATATGTGCAAATAAAATGGCATTTGAGTCTCTCAGGCCACAAATAGAACATGAGTATTAAACAGGTTTAGATTTTGTACAACAGCAAATGTTACACAAAACCAAACGGAGACAAGAACACAAAGACATTTCAGTCATCCGCCCTCTACTTTCAGCAAGCTAAAATCTGCCTCATTTTGCATTGGATTGGTGCTGTGTGGGTCATTATAACTGCTGAAGCTCTGTGCTTAATTGAGCTGATAATAACTGATTGTACCTCCTCAGACATGGGCTAATGTCTGTGGCCTCATTTGCATGTACAGGGCTAATATCCATGTGTCAGCAATCAAAGCTGCTGTCCACAGAAATAGTCTCTGTTCACAGATATCAGAATTTAATATGAGACACGTTCATATTTCTTTTGTTACGCGGTACACCAGACCTGCAACCAGTTCCCAGAAAGTCGCTAAGCTTTTCTCAGGCACAAAACAGTAATTTGATTTGAGAAAGGCCACACATGAATTTGAAAGAGACAATCATCAGTCCCAGCATGCAGAGCGTCTCTGCTCGGCATTGCTGGAATTGTAGAGTGATTGTCTCTGAATAGATGTAACTGCTCCAGGAAAAAATGCCATTAACAGCTGGAAAGCATTACTTGCATGTAAATGTTATGCTAAAGTGTTTATATTAGAAACTTTATGAGATGTATAATATCCAATATCCATTGCAATACATCTCTTCAATACCTCCCTGATTAAAAAAGTCATAAAAACCCTGTTTATGTGATATTGTCCTTAGAAGCACTCCTGTGTCATCCATTGTATGATATTTATGCAACCTTTAAAATTAAACCCTTATATTTGATGTTTAAATCTGTCAGGTGAGACATGGCCATTCTCTGCTGTGGGAGGAAGGTACGACTCCTCTGATAAATATTGATAAGACTAATCTCTTTTCATTAGTCAATTTTAAAAGATGGCTGGGAGTGCAGTCATGGTCTCGCACACATAACTTATGAGCCACATGGCTAATCTACCATCTATAATGTACCGCAGCCTGAGCCCACACAGCCTAATGGAAAAAAACTTAAGAAATTCAATGGTAAAAAAAAAAAAAAAAGTAATGGTTAGACCTTTGGATAGTGGTTACAGTAACTGGTTGGCCTTTTTTACTCTTTATCTTTAAAGGAAAGCTTTTCTTTCCATGTCAAGCCTAGATTACAGCTCTGGACACTCTGGACATTCAATTTACTTCTTAAATTAAATAAAAAATTAAAGTAAAATAAAATGTAAAACATTTGTCTACAAATCTAATTACAAGTATTCAGCATCGGAAGGTTTTTAAGATTATGAGGAAACGTTTATTATTTTTTTCCTTTTTATTATGTATAGTGACCAAAAATAATAAAATGGCATATGCTATACCCTTTAATCTAGTAATTTAATCTAGTAATTTTAATTTTAATTTAATTTTAATTACACCTATAAAAAGCATTGATTACAGCTCTGCACATTCTGGACATCCAACTTACCTCTGTAGGTAAAATAAAATAAAATAAAATAAAAAGATTGAGTAACATAAATTCAGGCAATCGTGTCTAACTGTTATTTTCAAAAGCTATTTGATTTTATTCAGAATTTTAGCATAGTTATTAAAGTTCCTGGCACACAGTTTCCATAATTTATGATCAATTAATACACTTGACAAATCACCAAATCGCTAAAAGACTCTTTATCGTGCCACTTATTTCACTTTCTACATGCTGGTTGGGGGTGAACACAAAACACTCACGCATACTGAAATGTTAATGATGATTGCTGCTGAAAGCCTTAAATTAGGAGGGTACGCTTCAGAGCCCGGGCATCCAAAGAGGCCCTAAGACTGTTTGGGAAAGGGGGGTTCCTTTTGTATGCAGTCTAATGACCACAGATGTTCCCTTCTGCCTCCATAGAGGTCCCATTAAATACCCCTCCCTCACTTTGTACTTCTGTGTACTTGTTTCTGTACTTCTCGCACCTGCCAGTGGCCCTCCTCTGAATCACAGCTCATCTGATGACTCTCTCAAGGGTTGTAGTGATGGTATCAGGTGGTAATACATAGTACAGGATGGATATACACATAGAACTCCAAGGTTTTCAAAAACATACAATTGTATTGCCATTGTACATGTAAAAAAAAATTAAATTAACACACATTTTATATATATATAAAATAGCCTTTTTAGAGCCGATTTGAGTGAGCAGTTCTCACACTAGTTGAGGTTGTTTAGCTCTAAAATTATTTTGTTATCATCAGCTTTGTTTTCTGCTCTTAGTAGATGTTCTTACCTGTCTTGGCAGCTGTCTGTCAAAAACCCTCTTGAGAACCAGCAAGTGTGAGTTGCAGTTCGATATGAGAGCCAATAGGGGGCAGTCTAAGCAACTTGACTTTGGCTGGGAATTAAGACTCACCAAGACAGTAACTGTGTGTATGTGCTTTGGATTGTGTGCTTGCACGTTCACAGAATTCATCACATAACCGGAAGGCCTTTAGTATTCATGCTTTGTCATGGGGATTTGAGCAGACACCCACAAGTGCCTGTATATTTAATCAGCATTAAATGAGAGGGAATCAGAAAGATGTTTTAGTACATAATGACCTCACAGAAATAAATGACAGCTGTACAGCAAGCCTGTACCCAGTTGCAGCAAACCCCACACACCAGGCCTGAAAATGACCAGCTCAAACTAAAATTACATTAATCTCATTAAAACTATTTATTCTCCTCAAAGCCCACTTCAAAATAAAGCAGCTTTCTGATCTTATGTGGATTCTGATCACAGAATGAGTATTATTTGTAGCTTGCTTTATGATGATGAATGCTTGCATTAACTTCATAATAGCATTGAGATGAAAGTTTACAATGAATAAGAAAAACTGACTATGAATCATTAAAAACAGCAAACCAAAATAATAATAATAATAAGAAGAAGAAGAAGAAGAAAGAAAGAAAGAAAGAAAGAAAGAAAGAAAGAAAGAAAGAAAGAAAATTTATTTGTATATCTGATCTGATAAAATGTCTTGTATCCATGTGTATACCGGCACTGAACCAAATTTTCCTTGCAGAGGAGCGTAGCTAAAGCACGACCAAAACAGTGTTATTTTATTTCTGTAATCAAAAGTATATCTTAAAATATACAACCTTATTGTAAAGTGTAGCCATAGGTTAGCTGCATACAATGATGGTGGGTAGTAAAAATACATTTTAAAAAAAGTAGTGGGACAGTAGTGTAAATGGAGTGAACAGTGCAGAGTAACAGTAACCTGATGTTACTCTTATTATGGCAGGTAAAGACACACTGACATACTGTACATCACTCTAAGGTTTCAGGACTTTCATCAGTGTTGAACCCAGACATGTTGCCAGTCATACAAGGTTTGGATGACAATCTCAGTGCGAGCTGTCACTGGACTCATCTGTGTTTCAATCATTCTGGGTCTTAGTTACAAATCATGAAAGGAAGAGAAAACAATTATAGCAGCACCAAGTAGAGATTAAAAGAATATGTGAGCAGGCACGGGACAATGTGGAGTGGGGAAGATGTTACACATGCAGACATTAATAAAAGAGAAATTTTTCTGTCGAATGCACAGGTCTCTGGTGTCTGCATTGCAAGTGTTTGAGATATTAACTTCACATGAGTATATCGGAGGTACCATAGAAAGCATAAAGAATGTGTTTGAGATGAAGAATTTCCTGAAATCTCAAAATATAAAGTAATTTCTAAACAGATCCTGATTAGGATGTCTAATGACTATAACTATGACTATATGGAATATTATCAGTAATATTTACTCTCAAATAATTAACATAAATTTAGTTTCATTAATAAATGAAAAAATATCTAAACATTCTTTAAACTAAATAAATAAATTGACATTAGAAATCAACACTGTTTTGCTTATTAATTAAATTTCTTGTTTATACATTTTACTGGAAAACAATGTTTAGCAGTGTCATCATGTAAGCATTTTAAAGCAACTTAAGACATGACTTTTGAGGGTAAACCATGTCAAATATATATATATATATATATATATATATATATAGTAGTTATTAATATGTATATATAGTTATTGAAGATGGAAATTATAGTAGTTTGTTTTCCTTCAACATAATGTCAAAATTAGGGAAACAATGAAGTGAATTTCAAACTTAAGTTTGAGTTTTTTTTCTCACTCAATAAGCTGTTTCTCTTACGTAACAATAGACTGCTTTGTTTCCTACTTTCTTTCTTTGTTCTTTCTTTCTTCTTGACCTTGATATATTTTATCAAGTAAGACATTTTTTTTATTTTATTTTTTATTGAACTAGAGTAAAAGGCTCATCATGTGTTGTGGAAACAAATTCAAACCTGCAGGGCTATAGAAAAGATCTACACATGTATCCCGCCCTGTCTGTCTTTCACTTGTTTAATATTCCATCAGTTCAAGCGCTCAAAGTCAGTGGGTTAATATGAAACCACTCTGTTCTTATATAATGCAGGAGTGTCCTCCACCTGAAAACCTGGAACGAGAGGCCATCCTCGCTCACTGGCTCTCCCTTGTGTGAAATGAAAGGTTGTGTCTTTTCAAAGCTGACAGCTGTCACAGGCATAGGCTGAGGAAGGTTAACCATCTCTCATAAAGCGATCTGAGACTCCCAGTGCTAGCTGGGTGTGCTGCCTTACTGTGTGTTTGAAATGCAAGTATGTATGCTTGAGATGGGGTGCAACATATGATACCACTGGAGGTAATAATAGATTACTCGCTTCTGGGTGGGTAAAAGTAGGAACTTAAAAGACTTGTATGCTTAGAACAGAAGCATGGAGTAGATCAAATATATAGAATCATACAAAGTTACCTTAAAAAGCTATATATATATATTATAGTATATTAATAAAATAATCATAGGGATACTGTACAGTCATACAGTCATTATTGTATAAAATAATTCCCATTAATGTGATAGAGATCATAAATCTTAGGGTTTAATTTGCAATAATGACGGACTGGCCATAATCCCCTTTAGTGCACAGCTACTTACCAAAATAAATAAATAAATAAATAAATATATTTTTTTATTTTTTGTTTTGTGACTTATTACATGTATTATGTTTTATTTTAAATTTAATTACTTATTGTATTTATTTTGTTATGTATTATTATTTGTATTAAATTTATTATATTTGTTTTATATATTTAATATATTTAATATTAAATTACTTATTTTTTTACTATTTGTATTTTTTCATTACATATTTTTTGTTACTTATATTACATTTATATTATTTAAATTTTATTTTTAAATGATTAAAATTACTTTAATTTATTAATTTAATATAAAAACATCTATTTATTTATTTGCAAATGTTGGCTGTAATATTATAATCAGGGAAAACAGTAAATAAAAAATACTGTAATTTTTTGTCCTCCTACCTCTTTTCTTTCACTTGCTTTATTAGAAGTATGGTATGGAATTGTTACCAGATAGATTGCTGGCCAGTAGCACTGTTGGTGATCTTTGTTCGGCATTGAGCTGAATGACTTGGATTGGAGGGTTGAGATGATTTGGTTTAGGGCTTTTCCTCCAGCTCAGCTTAGCAAGATCTGATTTAATTTAAGCCTTGATGTTGCAGAATAGCGTAGAACACAGGGCATCCCTGTAGGCATGTTTGTTAGGAGGACTGGAAAATCCTGTGTTAGAAAGTGTCTATGTGTTTATTTTATGTGTGCATGTGTGACTTTTTACATCTCCAGCTAAATTCCTGTCCTGTGCTGTCCTAGTCTGATGGGAAGGCAGAATCACAGTACATGTGTTACAGTTGTTTCTGGTCGTTATATTTTGTAAGATAACATTTGTCATCAAGCTGCATGTGTTGTTATTGAAGCACAGAGCAAATAATTCAAATAACAAATACTTTTAAATGGACAAAATCTTTATCTTTCTTTCTTTCTTTCTTTCTTTCTTTCTTTTTTCGTCATTTATCTTTCTTTCGTTCCGTTCTTTTCTTTCTTTCTTTCTTTCTTATCTTTTCTTCTCTTTTTTCTTCTTCTTTCTTTCTATTTCTTTCTTTCTTTTTCTCTTTCTTTTTCTTTCTTTCTTTTTTCTTTTTCTAGTCTCTTTCTTTTCTTTCTTTCTTTCTTTCTTTCTTTCTTTCTTTCTTTCTTTCTTTCTTTCTTTCATGAAAGACTAACAAACTGGGCCTTTGTGAGAAATACCTATCTCTTTTCCTCTAGCTATCTTGGACTCCCTCATGGCTATTATACTGATCCCCCTCCCATGTGACCTTTGACCTCGTCTCCATACACAGCCACACAGGAAGAAATGGTCATGTGATACACTGGCATACACAGGGGGTCAAAGTTTGACTGGTTTAGATGGTAAAAAACATGTTTTTCCCATTCATGGTCATTCAGAAGTGTTTGTGTATAGTGACTAAATATAATAAAACATTTTGCATTATTGTCCCTAAACCTATTATTTTATATGAGTTGCTATAGTGAAGAACTTGGGAATATGTATGTTCTTGTATCACATGGTCAGGATGTAATTTTCCTATGGCTTCAGTGTCATTAATCACATGGCATTTACAGCTCAGTTGATTGGCTAAAAAGTGGGAGGATGTAGTGGGAGGGTCATGCTCCAGGCAGGCAACTGCCATTGAGATGAAAAGAAACAGATTGCTTTCTCCAGGTATATTAGCACACAGAACAAGCCAAGCTTACACTAAAAAAAAAAAAAAATTCTTGAAAATTATAAATATTTTAAGGGGCTTTTATTGCAAGCTGATCAAAAACTTTGATGCCCAATGCAACATTCGACTTTTTTCAGACAGCTGCAAAAAAGTATTTTCTCCTGCCTTTGCCTGTATGTCTGTGAGAGGAAGGGGCTTAATACTCTCACTCAAATTAGCTGAATTTTATTTTTCCTTCTTTGTACGCTGACCTAAACACAGCTGATTAGCTGATTTTCTTTAATCATTATTATTTTTCTTTCTATGCTGCGTGTGTAACACGGTCAGGTTCAGAGGTGTGTCAGAACATTGCTATATTGCCTTCTTTGCTGATTTAGGTTTATTGATTTAATTGATGAAAAAACAGAGAAACTCACATGTACACACACATTCTTAGCTGAATTTTCTTTTCTGATATTACACATTAATGTAAGCTGAGCATTTGCTTTGATGTTCTTGAGTATGCGGTGTGTGTTTAACACAGTCAGGTTCAAATGTGGGTGCAAAAATTCCATTATAAAACTCTAGCAGAGGTTTGTGAGAGCGTTGCCATTGTGCGCAAGTGAGAAATGTTAAATAAAGCAACATGGTAAAAAGATGAAAATGACTTGATTTTACTTTCAATTCCTTTTACATTCTCCAAGGTATTAACATTTACATTTTTCATAACTCCATGTAGGATGTTTCTGTACATAAATATAAGCACTGTGGCAGTAGTAATGCAATTTTTAGAAAATGTACTCTTGTAATCTTGATACTCAAGTACTTTTAAAAACAAGTACTTCAGTACTTTTACTTAAGTAGACATCTGACTGTAGTACTTTTACTTGTACTTGAGTAAAATTTTGCAAGGGGTATCTGTACTTTTACTCAAGTAATAAAGCTGTGTACTCTGTCCGCCTCTGAAACTAGGTATCAGGCACATTGGATTGTGCATTTCACTGTTTTAATAGGCAAACATTATGATACTTTATTATTCTTCCTTTCAAATCTTTGCCTATTTTGTATCTGAATTTGGTTTCGGCAGCTGTCCTAGAGATCAACCTCCCCATTGGGAAAAGTCCCAACAACGCTCCCTATGGCCAGCCCATCCTTGGTGCGGAGACATATGTGATGAGCAGTATCATTCACAAATGGCAGAAGTAGAACAGTCTTGGTCTTTGATTAAATGAAGAAGAGTTCAGCCGTGGTACTGTTATTGATCGCACAGAACTGATCGACTAATAGACAATCTAAGTCATGTCTTTGGGTCACCAAATTGATGAGCCACAGGAGGTCACTTAAGACAGGGGCAGGTCACTATGGAGACCGAGGGAGGTCTCTATGACAACCAGGAGGACCCTGTGTCCCCTAGCCATTGACCTTGGCATTTATGCCTTAATACTATTGATCATGTGTGCAGGCTTGAACAAACTGAACAAATTAAGGATTTTTATCTGCTCCTGCATGAAGAAATAGTCATGATGTGGCATTCACACGTGTGTGAGAGAGAGAATATTATTCAAGCTCTTATAAAATGTCTTGATGCTGCGGTGGCTGCAGGCAAACAGCATAGATGAGCCTGAGGGGACATGTGATTTAGGATTTATGCCCACAGAGGTTCCCTCAGGCTAAGCAGACTCCAGCTGAACCCATCTATGCAGAGAGAAACACGTTATCATGTTCCCTCAGAAAACTTCATTACTGCTTTTTCCTTCCCTCTGTGGCTTGGTTTCTTTTTCAGTCTAATATCAAGTACTGTCAAGGCCGATACGATACTTCTAAGTTCTTAATGAGGATAAAATGGGTAGTTATAGCAATTTTTATAATTTTAGTAATTTTATCAGTTTGACTGGACTAACACTATTGGTTGAGAACAAAACTTGAACTAAACTGAAATAGATAATGACAGTTATGTAGAGTTGATTTATAGCTGAATTGATTTAGTTTCATAATTGATGAACTCTGCAACATCAAACTGTTATTGAACTGAATTTAACACTGAACTTATTTGAGCTGAATAATGACACTTGCTTACAGCAGATATTTGTTACACAATTGAAGAACTTATTTCAATACTGTTATTTTCTTATTACTGAAGCTGCTTTGAAAGTAATTCTGTTGTACATATAAATGTGACAACTTGACAATGACATAAAACACTTAAAGCATATGGATGTATTTTTACGGTTGGGTATTGATACAGATTCCCTGATTTAATTCCATTCACAAGCATTTGTGCACTCTACTACTCTGGTCACATCTGCTTGTTTTAGTATTATTTTGTGGCACAGTATCTTTTTCTTTTACATTCAATATGGACTGCAAATTCACATTTATAACTTGGGTATATAATTTATTTTGCTGTGGCAATACATTAAGCAATGGCAGCATAGATTCAGCAGTATCTGAAGTATTGATACTTCAAGATTGATCCATCCATCCACTGTATCTAGATTAATTCAAGTTCTCCTCTGCTTTCTTGTATAGCTCAGCGTCTACAGGTTTCTTCTCCCTCTCTTATTTTAACTTTCTAAGTTTCCCTCTGTTTTCCTGCTCTCTCATTTTTCCTCTGGTAGGTCCTGAGGGATGAACCCTTGTTCCTATACATTTATATATATATAAAATTCTATTGGGACCTAACAACATAAACACACATGCATAGGCTTACTCTCCTGGTAATGTGTTTCTGTGTGATGTGTCTAGTGCATCTGCCCCAGGCCTTTCATTTTCAACCAGTCCATCACATTGGTTCCGGTCCATCCGAAAGACAGATGCCTGGTGTGGGCTTTAAAATAGAATAATGTATACATAATTCATTCAGTGCCAACCCTAGAGCCTCTCATTAAACTTTACACAGCAAATAGGCAAGACAGCCACATATTAAATGTTTCTCCTCACTCACACATGTCCCCACTTAATGATATTTGAGAAATGGAGGAAAATTGAGATGGAAGCACCTTGATTTTAGACTTGCAATATACCAATATACTATACTGGGACTGAAATCTAAAACACTGATTGCTGTTTTATAGCTCCTGTATTTCAGGAAACCCCTTTATGGATTTGGTCACAGTTAGAGTTTAATGTAAAAGTGATGGGAAAAAAATATATAAACTTACCGTGAATGATTTATTGGGGCATGTTATTTCAAATATATATTATATATATATATATATATATATATATCTCTATATATATTATATATATATATATATATATATATATATATATATATATTTGGAATAACATGCCCCAATAAATCATTCACACTGGCTATTAGATAATGTTTATATCTTTTTATGTATTAGATATTATCAAACTCACATTTTGATCCATTGTTGTATGAAAAGGCCACTTTAGATGATTCCACCTTACATTGCTTCTCGTTGAAAAGCAAAACAGAGTCATGCTGACTTCCTTTAAAAAGGTTTTATTATATTTAAGCTCTATAATTGCAACATCACCACCTTTTTCGGAAAATAGACTAAAGCTTTAAACTCTGTATGTCAACCTTTTAAAACTTTGTGATTGATAAGATTTTTAAATGTTTTTGAAAGAAGTCCCCTGTGCTCACCAAGGCTGCATTTATTTGTTACAGTAAAACCATAAATATGTACCAATTTAAACCAATTATTTTTTATCTCAATAAATTTTACATTTAATTTATTCCTGTGATGGCAAAGTTGAATTTTCAGCAACCACTACTCCAAGTCACACAATCCTTCAGAAATCATTCTAATATGCTGATTTGCTGCTCAAGAAACATTTCTTATTATTTTCAATGAAAACATTTGTGCTGCATAGTATACTTTTGTGGAAACTGATAAAAGATTCTTGGAATAAAAAAAAGCACATAATTGATTTAGAATGGACATATTTTGTAACATTATAAATGTGTATATATATATATATATATATATATATATCATGAAACATCCTATAATTACAGTTTCAACCTACAGTAAGTGGAAACTATTGCATAACTGCAAGAAAAAGGAGTGAAGTAAAACATCACACCAGATTTGAAAGGGAGTTATCAGACATCTCAATGAGCATTACTTGAAAATCACACTGGAAAGTGAGTCTGTAATAGAAACATCAAATGAAGTGGACTTTCATGAGCTCCAGTGCCCCAGCAGGATGTCAGTTTTTGGTAATTAAAAATGTATTCATAAGTTGGGCGCCCTGCAGAATTTCTTTATGGTGTGCTACTTTATCAAGTGCTACAAGTCATTCATTCATTGCAAGGCGAGCCTTTGGATGCAAACCACAGCGGCTTGCAGCCTTTTCTACTATTTTTTTGCAAGCATGCAGGGAAATTGTGTCTTTACTGAGCTGTTCAAAAGGTGTTTGAAGGACGTGAAAGAGTTACATAGAAGCTGTCAGTGCAATAACATCAGTATTTCTAAATTGGGTAGGTATTCTAAGAAATGCTTCCATGAAGATCTTGCATTTCCAAGAAATCTAATCAGGAGTTCTTATCAGCTCTTTTAGGGTGTTAAGAGAGCAAGAGACTAGACCCCCAAGACAGAAACTAACAGCATCATCATGTCTGAGATTACATCCCAATCCTAAATACCTGAATTTTACACTAAAGACCTCCAGCACTCGGGCTCAAAGCATTATAGACAAACTGTGATCCATACAAACGCAATCTTCTCTCCGTAATACTGCAGTCTACGCATTACATCTTTTGTAGGGCTCTTGAATTTCGCTCAAACTTCATCAGTATTCCCGCCAGTTTCCTCCCCACTGCTCTGCCGTTCATTTCCCCCCACGTCCGCAGTTGCCACTCATAGGCACTTATCTGCCTTAGCCAGGGTTGGATAATATGTTATTCTATAGTCTCAACAGGGCTCCGGTGCCATGCAGGATTACCCAGGTGTGCCGGGGTGCTGGCAGAGAGCCATGCAAGAAAAGAGGAGTCTAAACAATCCAGAGAGCTGATGAAAAAGAGCCATCACAGCAGGAAATATGAGCTCTCCGCATACAGGCACTGGAAAGCTAGACTGAGCGGTCTACCACACACATGCAAGCACGAGGGATTTCAATCAATCACATCTTGTCACAAAGCGATCTCATAATTTGCATTACAGTAACATTTACCTAACGATATATTCAAACAGACATGGAGGGAATGCAGCCTCCCTGCATATACTTCTCATTTGCAGACTCTATCTCATATAAACAAACATAAATAGAGTGGAGATCGGGGCTAGTTGTCACACTTCTTCTTTTTTTTTTTGCTCATGTGAAAATTTGTAAGAGTAGGTTTATTTTTGAATGTCAGTTTGTGTATAAACACATACCGTAAAGTCTTGGTAAGAAAAAGCTTTTGAACGTTTTATTTTCAAGAAAAAAAAAGATACCCTTCATTTACATTAAATTTAATCACTTAGCAGACACATTTACCATATGTTAGCCTTTTGTGATAATTAATAAATTGCATACAATTACAAAATTTAGGATCACATTTAACAGTAAGGTCCCATTAGTTAACTTTAGTTAGTGCATTAACTAACATTATCTAATAATGAGCAATACATGACAGCATTTGTTAACTTTTGTATTTTATTTGTTATTAAAATTCAGCTGTTCATTTTCGGTCAAGCTAGATTTTACTACACAGCCTTCACAAATACATTTTAGCAGTGTATTAGTAAATGTTGAATTAAAATGAACTAAGATTAATAAATAATTTTTAGTTCTTGTAACCTAATGTAGTTAACAAATGTAAGCTTATTGTGTGACAACCTCTTGTCCAAAACATAGAGATACTTTTCGGTTAAAATGTGTCTTCATTATATAGTTGATCCTTGCCTTAAACATATCTTAGTATGGTTTTATTTTACTAAAATTAAAAAAGTATCTTGTGACAAGTAGCCCCAGTCTTTTTTTTACATACATCTTAAAGGGATACCCCACCCCAAAATGAAAATTATGTCATTAATCACTTACCCCCATGTCGTTCCAAACCCGTAAAAGCTTAGTTCGTCTTCGGAACACAATTTAAGATATTTTGGATGAAAACCGGGAGGCTTGTGACTGTCCCATAGACAGCCAAGTAAATAGTGTCAAGGTCCATAAAAGGTATGGAAGTTATTGTCAGAATACTCCATCTGCTAGCAGATGTGCAATCTGGGTTATATGAAGCGACGGGAACACTTTTTGTACGAGAAGAAATCAAAATAATGACTTTATTCAGTAATTCCTTTGTCAACAGTCTCCTCTGTGTCTCTCCATATCACTGCTGCGTATTCCCTTCTGTATCATCCGCGCCACAAGGACGCGCTGTTTCTACGTGTATTTAGCTTTGGGAACGACATGGTGGTAAGTGATTTGTGGCGCGGCTGATACAGAAGACCATACGCAGCATACAGTGATATAGAGAGACACAGAGGAGATGTTATTTTTGTTTTCTTCACTTACAGAAAGTGTTCCCATCGCAGATTGCATGTCTGATGGCAGATGGAATATTCTGATAACGACTTTCATACCTTTTATGGACCTTGACACTGTTATTTACTTGGCAGTCTATGGGACAGTCACAGGCCTCCCAGTTTTCATCCAAAATATCTTGAATTGTGTTCCGAAGACGAATGATGCTTTTATGGGTTTGGAACGACATGGGGGTAAGAGATTAATGACAAAATTTTCATTTTGGGGTGGAGTATCCCTTTAACACAGGGGCTGTATCGATGTCGCTGTGCTTTGACCACTTCATCATCAATAATGGTATTGTGTTTTTGAACACTTTTGTTGTAGTTGGTATGCTAAAATGCACCATCTCTTCAACTTTCAGACAGCACATATCAATATGTTCCTTGCACGTTGCTTTTGTGTTAATGTCAAGCAGGCTGCAGACATCCATGATCAATAGGGAAATCAATATCTAAATGCTGTGCTAACCATTAGGTAGCCAGAGATGTTTGTAATGTTGTTGATGATCCAATACTTGTTTTGCTGTCATGCATTTACTAGCAGGCAATTTACACTTCCAACATGATTCTAGTAATCATCTCCAACACCCCCATCCAAAAAAAAGAGAAAAATGCTAAAAACCTAAAAAACATAGCACTTGAGTTGTATTTCCAGTGTGTGCTGGAGCATCTAGAGCATGTAGTATGCTGATGAATAGCTGTAATGAATGAAGAGAAATAGGCTAATAGTGCAGCGAGGCCTCTGTATTGATCTAAGTCCAGGGCAGATAGAAAGCATGTATAGGGATTCATGTTTGTGCCCTATTATTGAGGAAGAGACAGGGGAAGGTAAATTGTGTGCATTTTTATCTTCGGTTAAGAGATGCAGAGGAACATTACGTGATGACAACAAATAAACAAATCTAGCATTTTAGATTCTTGTAGTTTTCATTAAATGGGTAGTTCAGACAAAAAAAATACAATTCTTTCATTTACTCACCCTCATCTTTTGGAACACTAAAGAAGATAAACAATGTGTGTGCATTTTTTGTTAATACAGTAAAAATGAGGACAGAATTTTACTTTGAGGACAGTTTTATTTTTTCAGCCTTTTTTTTACAGTCTACCTGATTTGCTGCTAGTAATGATTAGTAGTAATAGTTATGTAAGACATTAGGGATGTTATACTAGAAAAAGCAGAATTGCCACTTTTGTCAACTCACCTCTTTGGAAAAAGCTTTTGTTTGGTCTTAAAATTGTCGTTTCACATGGGCGGCTACACTTTTGTCCTTACTAATGCCAAGCAAAATAACGCCTTATTATTATTAACCCCAAAAATAAGTTGTGCGAACTTAGAAATGTCTAAAAGCAGATAATGTTTGTAGCATCTCTGCATGTGAGGACGTTTTGTCCAACACCAAACCAAATTTATGCTATTCTAAGCTTGTCTTTTCAGCAGGCACATGGATATATAATGTAAATGTTTTTGGAATACGCACACACACACTGACATTAATAAAGGAGTGAAACCAAATCAATGAGAAACACTTCATCATCAAGTGCCAAATCATCTGCTAATAGCCACTATTATATAGTTGGTCCAGACCCCATGTTAGCTTGGCCCTGGAGCAATTACAGCACATATTAGCATGTCTGAATATAGTAATAGGTTTAGCTCGCCATATCCCGACTCCATCAACCAATGCCTCACATTCTCCTTCCTCTCATTCTATTCCTCTGTGAAATCTTGCCCAGCACCAGAATTAACATGCTGTAATATTCAAAGTATATCCATTTATGAGATTAAACACTTGAATCTGTTAACCATGATTATAATAACTGCAGGAACTTAGAGAGAGGGAGAGTCAGCATGGGTAAAAATAAATAAATAAATAATAGAGAGAGAGAGAGAGAGAGAGAGAGAGAGAATACATTGCAGTCATAGGTCAAAAATATCTTTTGGCTTCTTGGAAATATTACTTATTCATTTAGCTGTGGCACAAACAGAAATAACAAGATGCTTTACTTTTAGCCTCTCAAAAGACTTTTCAGGGTGTTTGTTTTATTTACTTTGCTCATAAATGAGTCTTACTAATTTGGCGCTTACAGTTCAGTTATAAATAAATCTGGAAACTACATGCATGAGAAATGCAAACCGATCCTGTTTAGCACACAGGCTCACTTTCTCTGTATATATTGTATTTCAAGGTTTTGTTTATTTAATATTTAAAGGTACACTATTCTCTATTGACATCTGTAGTTGAACCAAAATTACAAGTTGCTTGCAGAGGAACAGTTTTACATTGGTTGTGCTTCAGTAAAGCTCTTCTGTGCAGACAAATCTAATTGTTTTTTAGTGGATGTGACTGGCTACACCAGTATCACTAATGGTATTAAGTCAGACAAAACATACTGTAAATGAAAAGTGACTTCTGTGCAAGTAATATCATATACTAATAGAGAACATTTTCAGAACTTTGAATACTGTTTCGGCAAGGTTCTCTTAAACATAGGGTCAAACATTCTTCAACTTTAACAGAATGTTTGTTCAAAGTTATCTGGTCTTCAATGATGTTCTCAAAACATTAGCACAAAAACATTTTTTGTTTAATTAAAAAAAAAAAGTTATTATTTTTAAACCCAAAATTTGGTGGCATTCCTCTGTAGTGTACTGTTAAGCATTTGAGATCTATTGTGTCCTATACTATACTTCCAGTATTTCTTAATTTAATGTCTGTTCAGTGTCAACATCGGGTTCTGTAAATGGATCATGTTGCTGCTCATAAATTGACCTGCTTTTTGGATTATGCCTCCATCTGAAGGGTGAAATGTGTTGAGGAGGTTCAGCTCCACCTGACCTCTTTTGATCCGGCCAAGATGGCCATAGTTTCTGTCCCACAAAGGCCTGAGGAAATCATTAGCTTTTTCCACTGTACTCAAAAAAACTTTCCAGGGATCAGACTGAGACATGTTCCCATTCATCTTGATCTGATAGCAGATCACAGTCTACTTGCCTTCAGCACTCAAGCCTTCAGACTGGAATCTTCAGGCTTTATCTGCATGCCAGTTGAGTTTAGTAAAGGGCAAGTGAAGATGTGTATTGATGTTTGATTTGGTATAGTGTTTCTGTATATAGTGCCTTTCAAAAGTTTGGGATCAGAAAGACTTGTA